>NW_028301606.1:39300000-39573773 GCF_987345545.1 Pholcus phalangioides
ATTCCTAAATGATCTCGGTAGCATGTTTGATGAACTTGTTAAAATCGTAAAATATGTTAAATATAAGGTTCCTGATGTATCGAGGTCGATTGTATCATGCGTTAAATGGGAATTTGTTTCATTTAGGTCTGATTGTATGCGCATAAAACTTTTAAAAATTCGTTAAATCAAAGAATTTCTTAAATGAGAGTTCTTTATATCGGGACGCGATCGTAAAATTTGTTAAATAGAAGTTTGTTATGTAGAAGTCCAATTTCAGAATTCGTCAAGTAGGAGTTAATTATAGGAGTTACTTCATGGATGTCCGGAAAAAAATTCGTTTTATCAGAGTCCACCACATTCGGTTCAGACTCTGGTTCACAGGTACGGTCATCTAAATTATAAATCTCATCACGGCAATGGGACCAATTTATCATATTTACCAGTAGGAAATGGCAAAAATAACCAGCAAATTTATGAATTTAGTAACGATTTATCATGTTACGCTTGGGTGTTATGCATAATCACCTGTAAAAGTGATAAATTTAGAGAAATATATCAAACCTACAAAAATGGTCTGTTATTATGCATAATATCTGTAATTATCCATAATAACTGTTATTAAATGCATAATAACTGTTATTGAATGCATAATAACTGTTATTGAATGCATAATAACTGTTATTAAATGCATAATAACTATTATTAAATGCATGATTTTAATTAATAATTAAGTTGATAACTATTATTAAATTTGATGTTTTGAGAGGAAGGTTAGCGGAAGTTTTCAAAGACCGGTTGGAATCAGTAGGGGTGGTAAGTCAATGGGAAGAATTTAGTACGAAGCTGTCCTCTGTTTTGCACGACGTCATACCCTTTGTTCGAAAAAAGCGTGTTTGTACATCACACCCTCTATGGTTCACGGATAGCGTGGGGAACCTTTATCTTGAAAAGAAAAGAGCATTCAGAGAGTATAAAAGTGGACGTGGTGACCTATCATTGTTTACTGATAAAAGAAGACTGTTGAAGAAAGCGATAAGGGATAGTAAAAAGGAAGTTGAATCTAGGTTGGCAGATAACATTGGCTCTGACCCAAAATCATTTTTTCGATACGTCAATAATGGATGTAAGGGGACAGTTGGTCCCCTCTCGATAGGAGGCTCTAAGGTAGAGAGCAATGTAGGCATGTGTAGTGCTTTCAATGACTTTTTCGCGTCGGTTTTTAATGGAGATAATGATATTCGATATACGGGTGTTGCATGGGGTAATAGAACCCTCAACGATATTCAAGTAGAAGACGTGGAGGTCCTAAATCTTCTAAGAAATGTATGTGCAAGCAAAGCACCAGGACCAGATGATATCTATCCCAGGGTTCTCAGGGAAGGTGCTTATGAATTGTTGGGGCCAGTCGCACAGATATACAGGAGTAGTGTTGCTGAGGGTATCGTCCCGAGAGATTGGAAACTGGCTAACGTTGTTCCGATATTTAAGAAGGGTAGTAGAGAAGTGGTGTCTAATTATCGTCCAGTGAGTTTGACGAGCTCCCTCTCGAAAATTTTGGAAATTATCATCAAAAGGCAGTTTGTGAAGTGGATAGACGAGAATAATGTATTGTCGGATAATCAGCATGGGTTCAGGAAGGGGAAGTCATGTGTAACTAACCTCCTTTGCTTCTATGATTACGTGACTAAGGCTTTGGGTAAGAGCAAAAATGTCGACGTTGTTTACCTTGATTTCCAGAAGGCATTCGATCGGGTACAACATGGCAAACTCTTGAAGCGTTTACACGAGATTGGAATAGGGGGCAACTTGCTGAATTGGATAGAATCGTGGTTAAGAGATAGGTCGCAACGAGTTATGGTGAACGGGGAATTCTCTGGTTGGACAGACGTCACAAGTGGAGTTCCTCAGGGAAGTGTCCTTGGCCCCATACTTTTTTCACTTTTTATCGACAAACTCGATCAGGGTATCGATGGAATTACTAGCAAATTCGCAGATGATGTGAAGCTAATGGGGGTAATCGGGAATGAAAGCGATAGGGAGTTGCTCCAGACCAACTTAGACAAGATTGCAGCATGGGCAAATGAATGGAGCATGACGTTTAGCGTAGATAAGTGCATGGTCGCTCATTTTGGTTCGAACAACCCACGGTTCTCTTACGAGTTGAATGGTGTCACTATCCCGGATGCAACTAGAGTCACCGATTTGGGAATTCTCATTGACGAGCGACTTAAGTTTTCTGAACATTGTTCAGCGGTTGTCAAAAAATCGAATAGAATGCTTGGTCTCATTTTCAAAAAGGTCTCTTCGCGTTCTCCTAAAGTCATTCTTCCGCTTTTTCGAGGCTTAGTTCGTCCTGGACTGGAGTATGCGGTAAGGTTTTGGAGACCATACCTACAGAGGGACATAGACTTGATTGAAGGGGTGCAGAGAAGAGCTACGCGTGTCCTTATTGGCACACAGGGCTTGAGTTATGAAGAGAGACTTCATTTTTTGAATATGTTTACATTGGATGAACGCAGGTGTCGAGGAGATATGATCGAAATGTTCAAAATTTTCAATGGGATGGATAGGATGGACCATGAACTTTTAGTACACCGCCAATCAACCGCTTTTACAAGGGGACACCAGTATCGATTGGTGAGGGACAATGCAAGGTTATGGTGTCGCAGGGAATTTTTCTCTAATAGGGTTGTTAATAAATGGAATAGCTTACCCCCGGAGGTAGTAAATTGTAACACAATTGACACGTTTAAAAAGAAATACGATAAACATGTTGGGGTAAATCGAGAAGCTATCCATTCTTAGAATAAGACAACCATAAGTATTCTTTATGGGCATTGTATAATATTTTATCATGTGTATATGTTGTTTATAATTTGTGTTAATTGCATTTTTAATGGGGTTGCTGTATTTTTGAAACATATGACATCCATATTTTTATGGGCATCTTTTTATCAGCCACCTCGTTGGGCATTTTGCCTGTTGTGGCGTTGTATTTGTATTTGTATTTGTATTTGCATAATAACCTGATTTACACATTTATCGTCGCATATACAGCATATACAGTCGAATCCCGTTTAACGAATACCGTTATAGCGAAAATCTCGTTTTAAAGAACATTTTTCTAATCCCCCTTTTAAGTTTATATGGGAGCAATGCAAAAACCTAAAGTTCCTTTATAACGAAATTTCGTTGTAAAGAAGTGATTTCTCCAGTCTCTTGGAGCTCGTTATAACGGGATTCGACTGTATTATATGCCATAAGCAGGTACAGGCTCTTCAAACGGGGGCCGCCCATGCTAATAATACAAGTTTCTGGGGAAACGTGGGTCGCCCCCACCCCTTCCTGTACCCGCTTATGATGCTAGAAGAAGAAATAATAAATAAAAGAATGAGTAATAGCTGTGGCCCTTTTGCCGGAAGCAAATGTGAAAACAATAGTAATTCGATTTGAATAAATAAAAGTCTCGTGGCCGAAGTTTCAAATGAAATCCTCGGAACTCGTGAATGCGTTGAATCGCAAATTTTGTTGAAATCCCGGAAATTTATGAGTTCGATATTTATATTTATATATCAATGTATACAATATAAATTGTAGAAAAAGAATTGAGTGAGAAAAAATACATGTAGCATTTCTATAAGAGCAATTCGTGCGACCAGTCGAATTTGTAACATGTATTTTTTTTATACATGCTATTTCGAATTGAATGCATTTTATACGTTTGAGGATAAAGTTTGATGGTTGCTGCTGTTTGAACACATGGTTCTCCTTTTTTTTTTCAGCACGAATTCCAGTGGCAAAACGAGCAAATTTTTCTCTGGACACGCGTTCTTTCAGCTGTCATTTTCTAGGAAATTCGTGTCTGTCGCAACGCCCTAATATGATCAAAAATCCGTCGATTGCGTTTCAAAAATGGGTCCGTGTCTCGAAATAAATAAGTACCGTGAAAATATACGCATACGGTTAACTTGGAGTAAAATTCGTCGTTTCGCCCGTACATTATTGTGCCCTGTTTACAAACCAGCTGGTAATGACTGGACTCGTGTTTACACTGCTTGAGTGGTTACAGCTGTATATTGCTCCTGCTTATTTCTCCGTCATGTTATTTAACGGGCCCGTGTACAGCTCTTTTATTTTTTTTATTTGTAATGCTGCGTTGAAATATGCATTACGTTCGGTTGAAAAATATATTTTTCCTACATGGCGAGAGAGAGTATTTTTCTCCTCTTTTACGTACATTGCTTGTGATATTTGAAGATGCGGAAATATTTCGACTTCTTCTATGGGGATATTTGAACTGGGAAAGGTAAATAAAGGCCAGAACAATTTGTTGAGAAAAGGATCTCTTTGCAATAAATTTCGAAATTCTTTCTTATCTTGGAAGCATTTATTTCTGATTGATTGATTTCGATCAAAAATAAATGATTGATCGATGTTCATTGATTTTCTTCGTTTCGATGATAATAATAAAGAATGAAGTTATAGCTTGTCTCACTTTTTTGGATCTACAGGATCAATCAAATGATTTGCTGTAGGTGGCCACCTGTTGGCTAGCAGACATGCTTGAACACGATGTCCCATATCGTCAAAAGCCCGCACATCCTGTTTGACAGTCATAAGTTTGATTGCGCGGTGAATTTTTCTTCGTTCAAGAGTCCATGGCTTGGGTTTTCATTCAAAAGTACTATGGCAATCAGTGGTGCCAACAGTCAAAAAAATTTACAACTAGATTTTTAATCAAAAACAATCAGAAACAGGCTCAAAACAATCAGAATTGATTTTTTCCATTATTTTAACGACCATACGTCCCGTTTTTCCAGGAAAATTCCCGTAATTTAATAGAAAAAACAACTGAAAAAGACTGACACAAAATTTTTTGAAAAAAAAAAACCAAAAAAAAACAACAACTAGCAACTAGATGGGTATTTTTTCCCCAACTAAATGGCCGAAAAAAAGACAAGATCTAGTTGGAAAATAACTATATTAAGTTGGCAACACAGATCACAATGGTTCCCGAACTTTTGTCACTCGTGGCTCCTTTGCGTCAGCCAACGCAGTCCTTAGTACCACGGTAGAGTCATGCGCACGGTGCGGGGAGGGGGGGAGGGCAGACGATTAAAAAAATTAAATATATTTGTAAAAAAAAAAACATGGAAGGAAAATACCTTTATCAATGGCTCTATTAATTTAAAATGCTTTTTGAAGGTAACTCCCAATTTCCCTGGAGGAGATTTCTAAATCCCTTCCAAATAGGAGCGTAAACAGAACTTACCTATGTTCGGGGTGGGGGGGGGAGACACTGGTGAGATTAGAGAGTTTAGGGGCGGTACAAGGCTGCGTACGCCCCTGCTCTCCCCGGAACAGTCCAAATAAGAATCATTTCAAAGTACTGAACACGTACTCACACATCAATATCGAAAGCTCGTCGCGACACCCTTGACATAGGAATTGGTGACACCCCCCCTTCTGGGAGCCGCGACGCACACTTTGACAACCACTGGACTATGGTCATCGAGCTCACCTGACCTTTCTATGCAAGCGATTTTTCTGTGAGATATTTTGAAAGATAAAATGAACGTGATATTGGAAGGAAACGTCTTACATGAAACTGAATAGTCTATGCAAGCTTTGATTAATCCAAATTTTCGAGCATGCCAACATTGGCCAATTTTACAACTACATTCGACGCATCTCCATTCCATAGGTCAGCAAATTTGAACCTTTTCATTAAAAAAATACACCTGAACTTATTACTAAAGTTCGGTAGTAAAACTGGAAAACTATATTACAGGCTCAATGGCAATTACAGAAACATGTTTGTCATTCTTTGCAGGACTGAAACTAAAGGGGGGGAGGGGAAGGGAAACACTGCCCCGGGTGGCAAAATTTAGTGGGGGCGGCATTTTTAGGTGTAGAACAAAGAACACAGTTATAAAAAAATTGAATTCAATAGTTGGGGGGGGGGTGGCAAAAGTTCTAGTTACGGCCCTCTTCTCTCCGTTTGGGTTTCTTCCATTTTTATGGGGCACACGCTCCCTTGATCTTCACTACTAAATCATACATGCACCTCGTCCACATTCCTCTGCGGAATTTCTAACGAATTGGTTCATGTTGGAATATGCGTGCACATACATTGTGAACCTAACGTGAAGTTTGCTACTATGTAATTAATGCTTGTTATGAATAGTGCTGTCATCTGCCATCAGTTTTCTAGCTATGTTTGAGTGAAGTGTAATGTTTGAATAATTGTACCGCTGTAGGCCTGTTGCTCTCTTTGACGAGACATTTTAATGGGAGATCGACTCGCGCATTCGCTCCTCGAAATTAGGAACCACAGATAACCAACTTCAGCCAACCGCGACGGTGGGGTTCGAACCCAGGTCCTCGCGATGCGAGTCCGTCAACCTCGATCTTTGCCACATACCGGTTAAAAACCTTTGCCATAGACCTTTTTTCAAATGAAGCGATAATTTAATTATTTTTATAATTATTGGTTATTTCGCTCGTTACGAAGAGCGAAATAACCAGCTGAGCTAATAACGAGTGTAACATCCTTTGTATATCGTGCACTGATTTCAGTAAAATTCAAGGACGTATAAGCAGCTGTATTAAAATTCTAATAAATCATCTTCAACGGAAGAAATTGATTTTAATGAGTAAAAAAAAAACTTGTATATCTCGTTGAAAGTAGTGTTTCTTTGAGTGGTGTTTTCCATATTTCGGAATGCAACGAGCGTGGGTTTCTTGTTCCGCAGACAAGAAAACATTAAAAATGTATATTTTTTCATTCCTCGTGATGGGCGAGGCTTTTCATGGAAAGATGAATACATTAATGCAAAAGATAGAAAAATTAAGAAAAAAAGTTCGAGGTTTCAACTCCTTCCAACCTTGAAAATAAAATAATAATAAATCAGCTATTGCAGGTAGAATATGCATATCGTTTAGGAGTTTCGTGTTGGAGTTCTGTGAATGGTGAAACATTAAGCAACGTGTTGAAATCATCGAGAGAGAAAAAATGTCGGCCTGGAATTAAATGATTTGGGTTCTTCGGATCTTTAACGTCAAGGTAACCTATTATGAAAGATACCCATTGGCCTGATAACACCTAATGGTTAACACGATAGTCTTTTGTGGACTATTTCGATTAACTTCAATTCTTCAATTTTCAAATTCATAAAATACTTCACAATAGATGATGAATCACTGGTTGATTCAATGGATAAGAATGAAGGATAAAAACACAATTTTCGAATCGTTAGGAGTCATTCAACGTGTGCTATTATAATGGCTGCAGAACGATGAATTCATTTATATGGAAGCGAAACCGAATTCGATTTGCTGTACCGTGCTCTCTTTGATTTTGCCATTGAGCATAAAATTGACTTATTTTGATTGGGGCGGGGATGTAAATCGATGCACAAATTTTAAAGACAGCGATCTACAAGGACGTCTCACCCTCATGGGTCTACATCAAAAGGTGTTCAACCTTTTGGAGAGTGTCGGCCACTTCATTGGTTTGAAAACGTGCCGTGGGCCATTCAAGTAATATGTAAATGTGCTGCGGGCCGCTTAGTTAAAGTAAGAATGTGCCACAGCCCACTTGATTGAAATTAGAATGTGCAGCGGGCCACTTCATTGGTTTGAAAATGATTCACGGGTCACTTAAGTGATCTGTAAGATGCCACAGACCACTTAGATGAAGTGAAAGTGTCTCAGGTCACTTAAGTGCCGCGGACCACTTCAGTGATGTGGAACTGCACCGCGGGTCACCAATGGATCTAGTAATGTTATATTCAGCTCATTTTTTTATACAAAATTAGATTTGAGGTCACGGGCCACATCAGATTACTCCGGGTGCCGCATTTACCCGGCGGGCCATGGGTTGAGCATGCATGGTCTATGTGGTTACGGTACGGTGGCATCGGGTACGCAGGGGGTCCCCTCCTGATAATGAACTTGGCACAACGATTTCCAAAATTGGTAAACTGGTGCTTTCAATCAAGTAGGGTGGGGGTCCAGAATATCAATTGGCCCGCGGGGAGCCCATAATAAGGT
This sequence comes from Pholcus phalangioides, assembly GCF_987345545.1. Lineage (NCBI taxonomy): Eukaryota > Metazoa > Arthropoda > Arachnida > Araneae > Pholcidae > Pholcus > Pholcus phalangioides. The sequence goes on from NW_028301606.1 coordinate 39,308,038, forward strand.
TAGGATGGCCTTGTTGATCTATTACTCAAAACTGTCAATACATCTTGTTTTTACAATTTATAATAGTTCATTAGTGATGAAAAACTCTGGTTTCTCTTCAAAATGATGAAATCTAAGAAATGGAAAAGAGCTGCCAACGTTTATGATTTCGGAAATAAATTTAATCGACTAATAGCCGCTATTGTAATGGCTATTTATGTTCCTTGTGCCTACTGACTAGTTCTCTGACCATCATTCCACAACTGTCGTACTATTTACCAGTTATACCTCATGCTTCTCATCCTTAAACATGTCTATGTGATTATCATTCTCTAATTCAAAAAATATTACATTTTCTAAATACAAAATCGCAAGGAGCGCCGGCTACGCTAATGTTTCTCGAAGCGTGCGTCACAGCTCCTAGGGAGTGGGGGGGACATCGCCAACCTTTATCAAGGGCGTCGCAACGAGCTGTTGACGTTGATTATTGCCTCTTCAGTACTTTGAAGAGTGGTTTCTCTTTTAAACTATTCTAGAGAGCCGCGGGGGGGGGGGGGGCGCAAGTTTGAGAACCACTGGTCTATGCCTATCATCAGAGGGGGAGCACCCCCATAGCAACACATTCTCACACTCTAGTGACCATAATGCTAATCCTTGAATGCAAATTCAATATAATCGATGTATCAATCAAAATACTTCGAGAATATTTCAGGCATGTGTATCGAGTACTCTTGAGTGCTTCCACGAACACCGCGATAGTCCATTCAGGGTCGGGACAGATCCTGGGCCATTTCTAGTCCTACAGGGTTTACGGAAAATTCACCGACAACAATTCGACACGAGTCACGAGCCAGAAATGACGGAGTGAGTGAGGAAGTAAATGATGCAGTAATAGGTGAATGAGTGACAGAGTGGTTAGTGTTAGTGAGCGAGCGAGTGAGGAGCCTAGTGAGTTGATGATAGAATGAGTAACCTAGTGAGTTGATAACAGAATGAGTGACCTAGTAAGTGAGTGACAAAGTGAGCTACCTATTCAGTAATTGAGTGACCTAGGAAGTAAGTGAGTGATTTAGGGAGTAAATGAGAAACCTAGAGATCAAGTGAGTGATTTAGGGAGTAAATGAGAGACCTAGAGATCAAGTGAGTGATTTAGGGAGTAAATGAGGGATTTAGAGACCAAATGTGTGACCAACCTACTGGGAGAGTGAGAGAGTAAGTGACATTGTTCATTCGACATCATTTATTCAATGGTTCATTCACTCATGTCGAACTGTTGTCGGCGAATTGTTTGCCGATGAATTTTTCATTCGGTGAATTTTTGGTTAGTGAATTTTCCTAGCGGCAAATTGTTGTCGGTGAGTTTTCTAGACACAGTCCTAACAGTCCATTCAGGGGAAGATATAATCTCCAATAGTAGCTTTTGATTTCATGAAGTGTTCCTCAAGAAAGCTACTGTTAGATCCAAGATAATAATGATCTTCAACATATCGTTCCGTTGAAGGACAAAAATCTCATTTCACACATGAGAAAAGGTGTACATGAATGCCAATTGTAGAGAAAGGAAAAAAAAAAAGCTCTTTCCGATCATAAAAACATTATTGAAGAGAAGAAAAAAAATACACAGTGAACAACACCTTTCATCCTATTGTACATAAACGGATTCATCCTTGGACTATGGTAAGCGAGTCCACACGCCAATTCTCTCAATTTTTCTTTTTCAACTAAAACTCCCTTTTGACGGTTGCGCTAAAGTTGCCGATTCTATACTTTATCATTTTTTATAAGCCTTCTTCCTCCTCCCATCCTTTCAAATTAAGAGTCATCGCAAATTGCCACAGAGAGAGAGAGAGAGATGATTCGTACAAAAGAAGAAAGAAATAGATAAAGAAAAGAAATTAATTTTGTTGTTTGCCTGCAGCCCCTTCTCGAGTCTCATCCTTGTTGTCGTCCTTCGCTATGAAGCACAAGGAGAACAGCATGCCTAACATTCGCTCGGTTTTCGTTCCCGTAACTCATCCCGTTATTATAACACAAAAGTATATTAGCTAAGTGTAAAAAGAAACCTCCATTATTTCCCATTAAAAAATAAACATCTTTGCTTTGCTAGGCCCACGTGTGTGTGTGTGAGAGAGATACTAATTAGTTTGAGAGATAAGGAAGAAATGAGTTTTTATTATCACTTCAGATAAAGATTATCCCGCTCCTAAGTTATGCTTATCGTAAAATGATCGTCTTTATTATTACGTTTTTGTTTTTGTTTTCTCTGCAATTGTATAATAGTGGCTCTCAACCTGTGGCACACGTGACTTTTGAAGGGTACGTGAAAAAAAATGAGAGTTAAGTAATAAAAAGAAGTGCAATAATATTACTTATGTGGGGGGGGGGGGGATGCGGCACACACAATAGGCAAACCAATACGCAAGCTTCATACTTATCTAAGGGACTATGAAATGCTTCCATGCATCTGGCGGTACGCAAGCTTTCGTATCACGTGCAAAGCTTTTGCTTTTACACATATCTGGTGGAAAATCAAATCTCATGCATTTCTAGGAGCACACAAACCTCCCACGCATTTCTAACGGTACGCAAATCTCTTTCGCAAATGCAGGGAAAATCAATCCTCTTACTCATTTCTAAAGATACTCAAGGTTTCTACGCATTTCTAGGGGCACGTACGTATCTGGGGGGGCGGTGGTAAGCAAGCTTTTTACGCATTTTATTGGGGACGAAAGCTAAAAAATATATCAACTACAGCTTAGTATAAGATTCATGCTGATTAAGCAAAAGCTGTATGTTTCTTAAATCTGTCATTAAAAAAAAGGCGCATGAGATACAACGGAGTTTTCCGCAAAAAAAATCACTTCACCATCGACACTTTTTTTAGTTTTTCTCTTTTCACTTTGTTAAATTTCTTTCAGAAACTTCCGGATATTTTGGTGTGTTCTTAGCCGCTTCATTATTCGATTCTGAATTGAACAATCAGTCTGTCTTCCTGTCTGGCCTATACTCACTTCATTATATCAAACTTCCTTATGTGTCTCTACGTGTTCGTTATTGTTAAAACGTCAGAAATTTGTCATTTTTAAACACATTTCTTTCTTGATGGTGTCTATGGGTAAAACGTTTCTGATCCTGACTAGGCTAAGGGTTTGGAAGTCGGAGGGGGAGGGGCATTTTGTCAAAATATCACTGGTATTACCTTAAACTTCCGCATCGTTCAGAAAGACCGCACCCTGCTCTGTGACGGCATAAGTAAATTAAAGTGTAAAGTGACTCATAGAAGGCAGAGGAGTCTTCAGAATGACCATAATTATACGAAGAAGACAGAGTAGGAGTGCGCAATTTTTTTAGTCTGCGGGCCAGATACACGAAATCGCTACTCCTCACGGGCCACGAACTAGTATACCTGTCGTGTTGTTTGCAGGGCTTGACAAATCAAGAGCAATTTTCGTGGCAGCCAAATTTTTCAGGAGTCAAGAATTTTTTTTCTGAAAAAAAAAGATGGTCCTAAATAATTTTTTTTCAATTTTTCTTGAAATACCGTACTGACCTCTCTTTAGCGTTAGTACACACGATGATATAAACTCCAAAAATTTTCTGTGCGTGTGTGTGTGTTTTCAGAATCCAATTAAATAATCATACATATAAAAGTTTAAGGTGACAATGTCAGTCCTAAAGTCATCATGACTCGGTGCCTGTATTGATGCTTTTCACGTAGTATACCTTTCGCGGGCCTGAGGTTGGACTTCATTAATATAGACCATGCACATATATTGAAATTGGAAATTATGACTAAACCAATCTAGTCATGTGTTTTGTTTCTACGTTCATAAATGAATAGAAGTGCACGTTAGAGTATTCGGTGGGTACTCACGAGTATTCGAAAGCCAATGTACTGCGTACATCGATCCTGCGTATGTCACCTGTAGCTCACTAGCGTCACTGAGCTTACTTATTCTCGATGATTTCAACAAATTTTTTTACTCGAATGACACCCCCTGTGGAACATTGCATTTGAAGTTCAGCAATATGATGATTCGAATTTGAGCTTATGTCACAATTGTCATACGTTCTGATGATGGGCATAGATGGTGCTCACGATCGTTGAAAGGTCGAAGACTCCTCTAGTATATACGTGTTTTATAATGAAAAGAAGATAGGGTCTCAAACGCGTAGAACTGAGGACATCTATCAATGGAGAAGGTTCGGTTTCCATCGGAGAAAGCTTCCTGTCCAAATAAACATCAGATGTCAAATCAGTAAAAGTTTGCTGTTAAAAGACAAACGACAAAGCATTTGAAACAGACCGTAAATGTCCATCGATATCACGTACATGACTATTAGTATTTGATAATGGTGATGACAGTCGCCACCTCCATTTCACGTATGCCCGATATCTTCTTCTTCTCGTAACTGCGGTCATTCTGAAGGTAGAGTGATTATTATTGTTATTCTTCTTTTTCACGAGCAACTATAATTTATTCACTCGGTCAAAGAGCAGTATCGGTAATTGCGACCTTCATGGAAGCGTTTCATAATTGCAGCTCGATTGAAGGCGGAAGTTTGCAACCTGATAAAAAGCGAGATCTTCGAATGTATATGAAAGCACGGAGCACGTACTTGTACGGTGCAGAAAAAAGAAAACAAAGAACATGATTCTCCATTTATTAACTAACACAAAAAACAGGTTTGCATCTTTTCCGTCTCTGATAGGATTTTCCACTTGCAACATGGTTTTTCAGGTATCTATCATGTGTTTGTATGTGTGTCTATATATATATGGTACATCCACACACTCACACACACACACCATTCATCAGCCGGCACCTAAATTATAGATTTTTTTTTTCTTCTTCCAAGATGCTGATACTTCACTCAATTGCTCCCACACACTGAAGAGAAATAATTACACATAATACGTATTAGATGAGAGGTTATCTCTCTCTAACACAAAGGGATTGGGCGGTAACAAGATGGGTGTGTTATGTTTAATACAAGGTTTAAACAAAGGGCTGCGTGTGGCATATAGGAGAACATTCACAGGTAGATGCATTAAAATATAGGAAATGGATCACGTACTAGTCCATTTTTAAATTATCCGACGATAGTGAATTAACATAATAGGTTCATTCATAGCGCAAACGAACCAAATGAATACTACTACTAAACTACACTTGCACCTCGTCCATGTTCCTTTGAACATGGAACTTTTCACGAATTGGTACATGGTGGAATGTGCGTGTTGTGAACCTACGGTGAAGTTTGTTCCTGTGTAATGCTGTTATTTGTAATGTTGCCATCTGCCATCATTTTTCTTAATATGATTTTTCTAACTATGTATGAGTGAAGTGTAATGATTGAATAATTGTACCGTAACTGTTTCTCTCTGTGGCGAGACTTTTTAACGGGGAGATCGGCTCTCATTCGCTCCTTGAGTTGGGAAACACAGGAAACCAACTTCAGCTGACCAGCATCACTATGGTGAAGACAAGGTTCAAACTCGAGTCCTCGCGATGTGAGTTCGCCACTATGACCACTCGACCACCACAGCTGCCCGAATAAATAATATTTTGTTACACCAAAAGTCTTCAACGCATCATTCGCGAAGCTTTCGCAGTGGGCCGCCAATCCTTGCATAGTTACGGAATTTATAAAAGTGCTGAAAAAAAAAACTCAATGAAAAAGTTAATTCCAGGATTGATGAAAGAAGTAATTTTAGAATTATTGAAAGAAGTAATTTTAGAATTATTGAAAGAAGTAATTTTAGAATTATTGAAAGAAGTAATTTTAGAATTAACGAGAGAAGTAATTTTAGAATTATTGAAAGAAGTAATTTTAGAATTATTGAAAGAAGTAATTTTAGAATTATTGAAAGAAGTAATTTTAGAATTATTGAAAGAAGTAATTTTAGAATTATTGAAAGAAGTAATTTTAGAATTATTGAAAGAAGTAATTTTAGAATTATTGAAAGAAGTAATTTTAGAATTATTGAAAGAAGTAATTTTAGAATTATTGAAAGAAGTAATTTTAGAATTATTGAAAGAAGTAATTTTAGAATTATTGAAAGAAGTAATTTTAGAATTATTGAAAGAAGTAATTTTAGAATTATTGAAAGAAGTAATTTTAGAATTATTGAAAGAAGTAATTTTAGAATTAACGAGAGAAATAATTTTAGAATTATTGAAAGAAGTAATTTTAGAATTATTGAAAGAAGTAATTTTAGAATTATTGAAAGAAGTAATTTTAGAATTATTGAAAGAAGTAATTTTAGAATTAACGAGAGAAATAATTTTAGAATTATTGAAAGAAGTAATTTTAGAATTATTGAAAGAAGTAATTTTAGAATTATTGAAAGAAGTAATTTTAGAATTATTGAAAGAAGTAATTTTAGAATTAACGAGAGAAATAATTTTGGAATTATTGAAAGAAGTAATTTTAGAATTATTGAAAGAAGTAATTTTAGAATTATTGAAAGAAGTAATTTTAGAATTATTGAAAGAAGTAATTTTAGAATTAACGAGAGAAGTAATTTTAGAATTAACGAGAGAAATAATTTTAGAATTATTGAAAGAAGTAATTTTAGAATTATTGAAAGAAGTAATTTTAGAATTATTGAAAGAAGTAATTTTAGAATTATTGAAAGAAGTAATTTTAGAATTATTGAAAGAAGTAATTTTAGAATTATTGAAAGAAGTAATTTTAGAATTAACGAGAGAAATAATTTTAGAATTATTGAAAGAAGTAATTTTAGAATTATTGAAAGAAGTAATTTTAGAATTATTGAAAGAAGTAATTTTAGAATTATTGAAAGAAGTAATTTTAGAATTATTGAAAGAAGTAATTTTAGAATTATTGAAAGAAGTAATTTTAGAATTAACGAGAGAAATAATTTTGGAATTATTGAAAGAAGTAATTTTAGAATTATTGAAAGAAGTAATTTTAGAATTATTGAAAGAAGTAATTTTAGAATTATTGAAAGAAGTAATTTTAGAATTATTGAAAGAAGTAATTTTAGAATTAACGAGAGAAATAATTTTGGAATTATTGAAAGAAGTAATTTTAGAATTATTGAAAGAAGTAATTTTAGAATTATTGAAAGAAGTAATTTTAGAATTATTGAAAGAAGTAATTTTAGAATTAACGAGAGAAGTAATTTTAGAATTAACGAGAGAAATAATTTTAGAATTATTGAAAGAAGTAATTTTAGAATTATTGAAAGAAGTAATTTTAGAATTATTGAAAGAAGTAATTTTAGAATTATTGAAAGAAGTAATTTTAGAATTATTGAAAGAAGTAATTTTAGAATTATTGAAAGAAGTAATTTTAGAATTATTGAAAGAAGTAATTTTAGAATTATTGAAAGAAGTAATTTTAGAATTAACGAGAGAAATAATTTTAGAATTATTGAAAGAAGTAATTTTAGAATTATTGAAAGAAGTAATTTTAGAATTATTGAAAGAAGTAATTTTAGAATTATTGAAAGAAGTAATTTTAGAATTATTGAAAGAAGTAATTTTAGAATTAACGAGAGAAGTAATTTTAGAATTAACGAGAGAAATAATTTTAGAATTATTGAAAGAAGTAATTTTAGAATTATTGAAAGAAGTAATTTTAGAATTATTGAAAGAAGTAATTTTAGAATTATTGAAAGAAGTAATTTTAGAATTATTGAAAGAAGTAATTTTAGAATTATTGAAAGAAGTAATTTTAGAATTATTGAAAGAAGTAATTTTAGAATTAACGAGAGAAATAATTTTAGAATTATTGAAAGAAGTAATTTTAGAATTATTGAAAGAAGTAATTTTAGAATTATTGAAAGAAGTAATTTTAGAATTATTGAAAGAAGTAATTTTAGAATTATTGAAAGAAGTAATTTTAGAATTATTGAAAGAAGTAATTTTAGAATTAACGAGAGAAATAATTTTGGAATTATTGAAAGAAGTAATTTTAGAATTATTGAAAGAAGTAATTTTAGAATTATTGAAAGAAGTAATTTTAGAATTATTGAAAGAAGTAATTTTAGAATTATTGAAAGAAGTAATTTTAGAATTAACGAGAGAAATAATTTTGGAATTATTGAAAGAAGTAATTTTAGAATTATTGAAAGAAGTAATTTTAGAATTATTGAAAGAAGTAATTTTAGAATTATTGAAAGAAGTAATTTTAGAATTAACGAGAGAAGTAATTTTAGAATTAACGAGAGAAATAATTTTAGAATTATTGAAAGAAGTAATTTTAGAATTATTGAAAGAAGTAATTTTAGAATTATTGAAAGAAGTAATTTTAGAATTATTGAAAGAAGTAATTTTAGAATTATTGAAAGAAGTAATTTTAGAATTATTGAAAGAAGTAATTTTAGAATTATTGAAAGAAGTAATTTTAGAATTATTGAAAGAAGTAATTTTAGAATTATTGAAAGAAGTAATTTTAGAATTAACGAGAGAAATAATTTTAGAATTATTGAAAGAAGTAATTTTAGAATTATTGAAAGAAGTAATTTTAGAATTATTGAAAGAAGTAATTTTAGAATTATTGAAAGAAGTAATTTTAGAATTATTGAAAGAAGTAATTTTAGAATTATTGAAAGAAGTAATTTTAGAATTAACGAGAGAAATAATTTTGGAATTATTGAAAGAAGTAATTTTAGAATTATTGAAAGAAGTAATTTTAGAATTATTGAAAGAAGTAATTTTAGAATTATTGAAAGAAGTAATTTTAGAATTATTGAAAGAAGTAATTTTAGAATTATTGAAAGAAGTAATTTTAGAATTATTGAAAGAAGTAATTTTAGAATTATTGAAAGAAGTAATTTTAGAATTATTGAAAGAAGTAATTTTAGAATTATTGAAAGAAGTAATTTTAGAATTATTGAAAGAAGTAATTTTAGAATTATTGAAAGAAGTAATTTTAGAATTATTGAAAGAAGTAATTTTAGAATTATTGAAAGAAGTAATTTTAGAATTATTGAAAGAAGTAATTTTAGAATTATTGAAAGAAGTAATTTTAGAATTATTGAAAGAAGTAATTTTAGAATTATTGAAAGAAGTAATTTTAGAATTAACGAGAGAAGTAATTTTAGAATTAACGAGAGAAATAATTTTAGAATTATTGAAAGAAGTAATTTTAGAATTATTGAAAGAAGTAATTTTAGAATTATTGAAAGAAGTAATTTTAGAATTATTGAAAGAAGTAATTTTAGAATTAACGAGAGAAATAATTTTAGAATTAACGAGAGAAATAATTTTAGAATTAACGAGAGAAATAATTTTAGAATTAACGAGAGAAATAATTTTAGAATTAACGAGAGAAATAATTTTAGAATTCTTTTCGTGATGGCTCGTGCTGTCATCGATCTTCCATGCTTTGAAGTGAACAAGGTAAATGCTTGAATTTTTCATGTTATGAAAGTATCGTGTTGCGGGGCACAAACCGGTGAACCTGGTGCAGGTAGAACGTGCTGTTTGGATTAATACTTTCACAGGAAACACCTTTGGTGAGCCTTTTGCTGGCCGTAGGCTGTGCACCCCGTGCTATAGAAGCAATTTAGTGGTTGGAGATATAGTGCATTACGGACGTATGTGTATTACGGACATGAGTATGAAAACGTTTTTAATTTAATGTTTAAAAAAAAATCGATTGACGGACAGAAAAATCGTGAGTCTATATTTTGTGCATGATAAAACACTGTATGTTTCGCGGATGAGTAAAAATGCAAGTCGTGTGTATATTTTTCTTTGAGGAAGTGTATGTAAAATAATGACTAAAACTGCACCAGATGTATCTTCCTCACCTACTTAAACGCGAGCAGGGAAACAATAACGGTGCCTCCACCCTCGTCCAAGACAAAAATAGAAGTCATCTTTATAGTCGAAAGGCCCGTAGAAGCATCCGAAGAATGTTTGGAGGAACAACGTCTCAACTCTGTAAAAGTGAATAAGTAATTAGACTAGAAAACCTTGAACATAAAAAAAAAGTTCCTTTCTTTGGTAGTTTTGTTTTCTCAGTTTAACGATGATTCTTCTCAGGGGTGGCCTCTTTTTTTCATTCCAATGTGTTTTCCTCTTTGCACTTGTTATCATATATCTTATAAATACACTTGAATTGTAAACCCGTGAATTTTGACTGACATCTTCCGAAACTTTCAGTTGTAACGTAGATGGATTCGTCCATAAAACGGGATCACTACTACTAAACCACGCACATGCACCTCGTCTACATTCCTCTGCGGAATTTCTAACGAAAGTGCGCGTATGTATTGTGTAATGCTTGTTATGTGTATGTAGTACTACTACTACTACTAAACCACACACATGCACCTCGTCTACATTCCTCTGCGGAATTTCTAACGAATCGGTACATGTTGGAATGTGCGTGTCCGTCTTGTGAACCTAGCGTGAAGCTCGTTTTTGTGTAATGCTTGCTATAGTGCTGCCATCTACCACATATTTTTCGAACTATGAGTGAAGTGCAATGTTTGAAGATTTTACCGTTGCTCTCTGCTGCGAGACTTTTTTAATGGAGGAGATCGTCTTGCATTCGCACCTCGAAGTTGGTAACCGCAGAAAACCAACTTCAGCCGACCACCACTTCGACGACGGTGGGTTTCAAACCCGGGACCTCGCGATGCGAGTCCGTCACTATGACCACTCGATCACCTCAGTATGTGTAGTGCTGCTATCTGCCACCAGTTTTTCTAACTATGAGTGAAGTGCAATGATTGAATATTTGTACCGTTGTAGGCCTGTCGCTCTCTGTGGCGAGACTTTTTAAAGGGGAGATAGGCTCTCCCGTTCGTGTCTCGAAGTTGGGAACCACAGAAAACCAACTTCAGCCGACCACCACTGACGAGACGGTGGAGTTCGAACCAACCCTGTCCGTCACTATGACCACTCGACCACCGGCTCTTGAAAGAGGACAAGAAAAAATTAGGGGGTTATTATTGAAGCCTTTAAAATAAAAATTCATGTTTTAATGACCGTTAAAAGTGGTTTCACTGTGAATTTTCTTCTGTAATTCGATCATTTCTTCAGAATGTTTAAAAAAACCATAAAAATTGGAATTTCGAGAGTTTAATAATCTGTAAGTGAGAGCAATAATCCAAGTGAGAGGTATTTGACGACATAGTTCGTGCGGAACCTTTGCTGATTATGTTCTACGGAACCAAAACGCATGAATATTTCTTTTTTATAAATATCTTTATCGCAACACCAATTAAGAAATTGATGCTCTCGATATTCCGGAATTTTAGGGTTCCACTGAGAAACAATTGAAAAATATATGATATCAGACATAAACGTCTTTTTATGAAAGCTTTATTCACCATCTAAATTTCGTGATGCAAGAAATCTCTATCTAAGCAAGAGCAGATCATTTTCATACCATCGAAATTCGAACTAATTTACTCCAGTATACTCATAAGCACTAAGCAAAAATATTAAATTTTGTTAACTCTTTTTTTAACATTTTTATTAACTTCACTGTTGTTATTCCTAATGCAAGAGATAAGCTCAACTTCGTTGATAAGCTCAACGAAAGTGAATGCCAGAACACCAATCAAAGTAAATGATCTACTTCGGGGGTTCTTAACATTTTTTGTTCCACGGATCCTTTGTGCCAATCAAATGAAGGTCTTGGACTTTTAACAAAATGCTATACAATATAAAGCTATGGTAAAACAATGAGTAAGTTGTCTTTTTTCACCCAAGCTCACGGACCACCTGCAATCTCTCCAATTACTCCCAAGAAGTCTGTGAACTCCTTATTCTGAACCCCAGGTTGACTTTAAGATATAAGAAACCCCCTTTTTTATTAGGGAGTCACTTGCAGTCATGCAAATAGACATACATGATTTACAGTCATGCAACTGTAGTGACTTCCAAAAACCACAAACTTAGGCTCCCGCGAAAGAAAAATTCTGGCCCGCCAGTGAACAATCTTTTTTCTTTACTAATGTAAAGTCTTATTAGATCTATTAGCAATAAATCAAACGGGAGAAATTGAATACGCGCATGCGTGGGGGGAAAATTTTTTGTAATTAAAAGTCAGTTAATGCAACACTCGATTTGCTTTTCATTATTCTCAGTAAATTTCTTTTTAACATTATTTTGAGTATAATTAAGTTGAATATTTTGAGAAAATCTAGTCTGACTGGTTGTGTCCAACCGAAGTTAATTAATCATAAACGAGAGTCATTTTTCCTCCATATTTACTAATTAATTGTTATACAATTCCCCTAATGACTTAGGTCACTCCTTAATGACACACGGTACCAAGGAAAAAAAGTTCGCATGTTCCCATGTTTTCGAATCCGGTTCATGAATGTAAATTTATGGAATACGTTCGGTCGAACTCATCGGAGAGCGGTTACTTGCAGGTCCGGTAATTGTGTGACACTTTTTTTTTAATTCTGTTTCGAAGGTTTTTTTGTCTATTATTCGACACAGCGATGCAAACTTGTTTTTCTTTTTGTCTTTCTGTGAATTGTCCGGTCTTTTGGGAGATGACCGTGGAGAGAGAAGGTTCCACTGCAAGCAGAGAGTTCTTGATCAAGGACTGTGTGGTGGTGGTGGTGGTGGTTATTTCTAGATGATTGCCGGCGTCGATTTTCCAGATAGGACAGCAATTTTTCTTTTCTTTTCTCTTCTAATGTGGTCACGGGTCATGTGGTTAGAAATAACGGCCGGAACTACGCGACTCGAATAAATGAGCTGTGGAAATTTTTGTTGTTCACTCGGTTATGAAAAGACTCGGAAATAATTTTTTAGGCAATACCCCCAAATTTAGCCAATAAGAAATCAGCTGAGAGCCAACATATCTTATTGGTATTCTTTCTCCACCCCCACATATTTGTTCATGCTGAGATGTGTATTTCACGTTTGGTTTTCAGAATCTCAAATGCATGTATTAACTTTGGAATTTCATTTATTATAGTTGTTTGTTTTGTGGCGTCGCACCATGATCATTTTATGCAGGGATGGGCAAATCCCAGACTCCAGGTCGCTATGGCGACTACAAATGTGGTACTGGCGCCTAAAATTTTCTTTGTGTAGTTACTAAATGGCAGGCCGAGAGCAGCACAAAATTTTGGAAATTTATAGCAGAATATTTGTCAATATGAAGAGGGTCACTATGCCCTGAAAAAGTATTTAAAAAAAAGCTTTATTTTGCCGTTTTCTTCGGATAAAAAAAATTTTTGGAACCTAAAAAATTGTTCTGACGCCTAGGCTTTTTCGCAATTTGTAAGGAAGAAACGGAAACTCGAATAGCATTTGGAAGGTAAATGGTTATATGTATTTTTTTCTCTCATTCATCAAGAGTTTTGGTCAGGGAAAGTCAGAGAAATTTTTGAGTTTTGGTTAGGGAAAAAATAATCAAGCAGGTATTGCTGGGCAATCGGCCAGAGGCGTATACGGGGAGGGGGTGGTGTTGTGCTCAGGGGTCTCGTGCCCTCTTCCCGTGTGCAACTCGTTTTTGTATGTGCTTTCGCCAGACTAGTATTTTGCTTACAGACTTTTGAAATTATTCAATTTTCCACGCCTCGCCCCCAAGTTGACCAAAAATAGGAAAAAAAAATTAATATTTCGATGAAAAAATTGAAATATCGAAAGGAAATACCCTTTATATGCTATATTAAGCAATTTCTGTTAATTTAAATGATTTTTGAAGGATGCTAACTCAAAATTTCTCGGGAAAAATTTTTTTGTGCCCCTCTCCAAGACTTTTGTGCCTCCTCCTCCAATGGTCGATCTTGCGTAAGCCCCTGCACTCTGCCGTTACTTGGATCAATCCATGTATTTTCTGACCTCATTGAGCGTTTGCTTAAAGCTGGGTTTCTCAAACAGAAGTCCACGGACTCCTTGGGAGGGGAGCTTTAGAAGACTTCAAGGGGATCTTTGAACTTCGATGATAAAACACAATTTACTTATTATTTTTATAGAATAAACTGAATGCGCTATTCTGAAAGCGGGGTCCTCAGTCATAATTTTTTTGGTACAAGAAGTCTGTATCCTTCACCTCATTAGCACAATGTGTCCGTGGAACGTGAAAGGTTAAGAACCCCTGATTTAAAGAAACTTCTGGAAACCATTTTAGAGCCCACTTCTAGAATACATCAGGGACACTAAAAAAAGTCGTTAGTCTTTATGCCGTTTTTATCAACAATTCAGATTTCAAAAGTGTGTGCTGCGTCAAAGACCTCACCTCAGGGAGATAGTGGTGCAAACTTTTTACATTTTCTGCATTATTTATATACGGGTGAGAAATTGACTACTTCATAACACAGAATCTGATTATATATTTCATACCAGTAATCTTACAAATCTTAGTCCCGGTTTCAACGATACGACATAATTTCGTAGTTCCTTTAATTTCGTTATAACCGAGTTTGACTGTGTAACTACATATACCAGATTTATTCGGCGGTGTCTCCTCCTTTACCCCCCTCATGTCATGCGCTCTCACCTCATAAATTCCGCTAAAGATTTTTTTTTCGTTGTTATTATTATTATTTTAAGTTTTTCGCAGAACGAGTCCGACCTGTTTGGCTTCCTAATTTTGATCGTCCTTGGGCCGTGGAATAAACACACACACACTTTTATAAAGTATAGCAGCAGCAACGCAACTTCTGCCGACGCGGTTACACATTCTACTCGTTTATCCATTCATTCATTATTACTATTATTATATTCACTCAACCTCGTCGAAAATGCGTATGTATATAAGTTAAGAGTATATAGGGAGGAGGAAAAAAGAAAATGAATGCAAAATTACCTTTTGCTCCAATTTTTTCGTCTTTTTTTCTTTGGTGTAATGTTGAACCAGCCGGACAAGGAGAACATTACATGAAGGGTGTGGAGGGGGGGGGGATAAAAAGCCGCTTCGATGCAGCTGGTTAAGCTCCTGAGAAATGTTTGACCGCGTTGTGTATATGTACTTGCATGTATGTATGTACACTCATCCAATTCATGAAAATATTAGTATGAATATATGTATACAACTAATTTATATACTGACATATATATATACGTTGATGACTTTTTCTGTCGATGGGCATTTTTTACGTTCCGCCAACTGTTTTGTTTCTTCTTTTTTATCACATTTTAGATCTTTTTTTCAAAGAGTTTATAGTCGTGGATCTTTGCTACCGGAGTTGAACTCGGTTTGAAATGCAAGTCTTGGGTCTTTACTAGGACTGGTCCGATTAATCTATTGATCGGGACTGTTCATCGATCAATTGTTTTGATCGCATTTAAAAAAAATTTAGTTGAGTTAATCGATTCTATCAATCAATGACATTGAGTCAATGACATTGCATGTTCACCGGGCACTGCCTTCGTTCGCCGATGTACTTAGCTGACTCACACTCTTTCTGCCACTAAAAAAACGAATATCAACACGTTTCTCTTCTTTACTCGCAAAAATTCCACAAACGCAGATGAAAAAACCAGAGTTAGAATAATATATATCTTTAGTCTATGGAAAAAACCGATTGCCTGTTGGACGATGCTGTCGGCCGACCGGCAGCCCATATCACGTGAATCCATGCGACTACCTAGGGCAAGTCCATCCCGCAGTAGGGGTCCTCTACCTTCCACTCTACCTCTACACAAAGTTTCGCCCCACTCGTACAAAATAAACCAAACTATAGCAGCTGTTCCGTTTTCATTTGATCCATTATCAATGATAAAATAAATGACTTTTAAGGAGGCGAGATATCTCGTCGATGCCGCTTAAAAGGTTGAATCACCAGCACTCCGTCATATTATACAAAAATTGTGCAATTTGTTCACTACTTGGAAGAACGGTCTGAAATGAGCAAATGTTTTCATATACTCGTAATTGTTCATGGTCAAGTAATCCGAATTTAAATTATACAAATTCGGATTACTTGAGGGGATCAGCTTCACATAACTTCATGCACGTTTTTTATCCGATTTACTGCGACAAAAACTCACGTACTCGCACTATTTTCTGCGAGAATAATTTAACAAAAAAAATGTTGTGAGGAGCTAGTTTTTATTTCCATCTGTAGTGAAACTGATTGCAAAACAAATTTTTTGATCCAGCTCCCCATATGCTTGAAATGATAGATTCTGTGCCGGTGAGAAAACCTATATAATATGTAGTAAATAAAGAATTATCTGCACGCTATTTATACTGTAAGTTTTCCATCTTCTTATCTATGCACATCAGCTGAAATTAGAAATCAAGATGATGGTGTTGCGCTCTCTCGAAATTACAGGAGTTCAGAAGATGTCATTTCTAATAATATAAATCCCGTTACGAGGATTACTGTTCGCGCCTCGAATCCAACAAATAAGTTTTCATCAGTCTTATTAATTTGTCTGATAACTTCAGCGTTGGAAGACTGAAAGATTATCGTCGCGGATATTTGATGACACATATATTCCTTTTTCATTTTAATGAATACATCCTAAGAGATAGATTGACGTTAATCTAAGATAAAGTAAAAAGAATAGGCCATGTTTATGACACCTTTATCCATCGATGCTTGTCTTGGTTTTAGCTTCCTACGGAAAGGAAGATGAATCCTTGAGCATCGTTGTTTTTCTTGTTTTTTTTGTTGTTTTTTTTTGTGCTTCTTTTCTAACAAATGCGCATCTCTTTTGTTACTGTTATTCGAATGATAAATTGTTTTGCATCGTTGATTTGATAAATGGCATTTGTCAAGCCTGAGTTATTTATGGTTACTGGTTCTTCTCCCTGACGATTTATCACCCGATGTCAATTCTCTTCACGACTATTCATTATTTCTTCGTCGTATCGGTAAGTTGAAAAGAATTATGCGCATTCACAAAATTATTTTCTTGTGAGAATGTTTCAAATATTTTTTAAAAAATAACAATAAAATAATTAAAGTTTTCGAATTAAAAACAATTTTTTGTCGATAAGAAATCATTCTCAGAGATCTATCTGTTCATCTCATTTCTACTTCCGTAACCCAATATAGAAATAATTACATTCGATGAGGCAGTTGTGGTGATGACTCAGTTACAGGAATATTTTTGTTGCAAAATGTATGTGTGAACTAATCTTTTGCAAAACCTCTTGTAATGTATAACATTTTGAATCTTCGAAAGCAAATACATCTGCAGCTTCTCAATAACAGTCAACTTATATGGCACAGCATGATCTGAAATATGAAATAGGTCCTATACAACCCAAGCGTCAGTGAAATTACCTCTAAATTTTATCTCTACTCTAGATTACGTTCGTACTCTGGCATAATGTGTATGTGCTTTTTTTTTTCATCCCTATTTTCAGTTCAAAATGAAGCTGAAAAGCATGGAAAATGTATGTCCATTTATACGCGCAGGAATAATAAATGTTTAATTTTTACGCTATTGGGGATGTTTGGATGAGGAAAGGTGTTTGTATTCATATCTTGAAAAATGCTGTTTTGACACACTCGATATTTTTTTTTCTAACACAACACATTTACACACATCTTTTATTTAATTTTTACTTTCTACTACAGTCTATAAAAATGTAAAGGTTTTAAGGCCAGGATTACACTATAAAAGTTTGTTAAAAGATCTTTTACAAAACGAAAAGACAACCAATAAAACCTATTAATTATACTCGCTCGATTGTAACCTATACGCTTATTGGTTGCATTTTTAAAGTTGTATAAAATAACTTTTCTAAAACTTTTGTAGTGTAATGCCGGTCTAAAGCTAATAGAGGCCATGGTTCAATTTTCGCACCAAACTTCTGACGTTTTAGGCAAAACTGCACAATTTTGTCATTGTTTTGTAGTCTTGTAGAATCGACGTAATTAACAATTGACACATAGCTTTTGTTGCCAGTTTTTTGGTTTAAAAAAACAATTCTACTTCAGAGACAAATTTATGGTGGGACCATAAATATTTATATTTAACCATAACCTGAAAATTTTTTACATGGCATTCAAGTACTTTTATAATACACTGAAAGAACGTTTGCGTGACTGTAAGAGAGGCCACCACCCTCTCAGCCCATAGGCGGAGATAGACTTGGAAGTCTGGGGGGGGGGGCATGGTCATTATTGCTGGGGGGGGGGGCGCAATGATGATGATGTCAATTCATATATACATTAGATCAGTTGACTCCACCTTTGACGCTGGAATGCCCCCCATGCCCCCTCCCCCGTATCTCCGCCCATGTCTCAGCCTGCAGGTATCTTTTCGAATAGGCACATGAAAAAATTACAATGAAACTCTATGACAGACACTTTCCATTAAAGAACACTTTTGAGTTCTTTGATACAGGGCCTCAATGTATTTGGCTAACGGACGCTCCCCGTTTTAGCGGACAAAACTTTTCGTCACATAATATACATTATAGAGACGTTCCACTGTATTGTGGTTGTTTCAGACAAGGGAGTCTACTCTACAAGAGGGGTGCGCAACCTCCGGCCCCTGCAATGGGATTTCATCCCGCCCGTGAAAGGTATTCCTGCAGGATGGTATCAATATATACAACACGGCAGGGGTACACCAGTTTTTGGCCCGCGGACAGATAAGTTTGTGCACCCTTGATTTACAAGCTTCAGAATCATTTGACTGTATTTATTGCTGTAAAAACTTATTATCCATTTAATTTTAGATTTTTCACGAAATAATTTTTCACCGTATCTGTGGTGGAATTATTTTAAAAAAATTCATTTTCAAACTTTCAGTTGGGATGGATACGAACAAACTTTCGTATAGAACAGTGGGGTTTCCAATCTTTTATGCCTCAAATATAGCCTTCAGTAAATACTTAAAAGGCGTGCGTATTCGTAAAATGTATATTGCGTATCACTAGGAGCTTGTTGAACGTGCGTACTCCCGCAAAACGCGTTTTATGGGTCGTATATTTCTGCCATAACAAACGCGGGGCTACACGCGAAGTTACGGACATCACGGGTTGGGAACCATTAATATGGAGGAATCCGGAAACCAAACGCGTATCTTACTATAAAATACTCATTTGCTAAACATTTCTTCCAATTTTAGCTGCTATAATTCGACAGATTTCTGTTAGTTTAGTCATTCCGGCTAAATCAGTAAGTAAACAGAGGGAAGTTAGTCGGTCATTTCTTTTCAAGTGAATTACAGTAACTTTCCTCGTTCAGGTAATTTTAATCAGAGCTTAAAAAGACAGTTCCCCCCCCCCCCTCGAGTCCAGTTATACTAGTCGTATAAGTGAAAAACGTTATATATATATTTTTTTTTTAATTACGATGTCTCCTTGTTAGGTGTATACGGGGAAAAAGTGAAATGTTCTTCGGACCATTTCTGTTTTGCTCTGTTTCTTTCTCACTCCCTGTGTCTTACTTTTTTTCCTTTCATGACTTTCCCGTTTCCTCTTTTTACTCAGTGGAAAAATAAAAACAGTTTAAATTTCTTCTCGAGGAAAAAACACTTTTTTACACTTCCATTTTGTATATGGTCTATTGGATTCTATTATCGAAATCCTATAAAAGAGAGATAGACTTATATCTCTTCTCTCACCTGATTTTCCAATGAGTGTCGTGTGATTGACCTCTTCTTTACGAGACAACAATAGACAGAGATCTTCGGAAATTTCATTTTGTCACACGAGATATACGGAATCACTATGTCTATCCGATATTCGCCTATTGTTTCGTTCCTTTTAGTTTGTTTATTTTACACAATCATCTCACCACCCCCGTTCGTGAATGATTGATAAATCACTTAATTAAGTTTATTATTATTATTATTATTCCTTCTCTTCCGGGTTATTTGAAGAATTCGAACATTACAGAGATGTTCCTGATGCGTTTAAAAGTCCTCCATTGCGGCAATTTCTGTTCCACATTTCGTCTGCCATTATCTGCAGTAAATAAGTGATAGCATTTTGCAGGCAAACTCAATTTACGCGATGGCTGTGAAAAATTTCTGGCACTTGAATTCAGCGCAATTCGTAAGCGGTATGGGATTATAGCTGAAATGAAAGTGATATTTTAATTATGATGTGATTTACACACTGTTTGGTCACTCACATGCTTGCTGATAATCAGGCAAGAATATGTTGTCCATTCAATCAGAACACCCCATGTATGCAGCTGAGCTGATTTTTAATGTGCTAAAAGTAGATACCGCGGGGAGAAGCACCTGAGGATGCAAGCTTTTGCCAGAGATTTTTGAAATCAGTTTGGATCTTATAATCATTTTGAGTCAAGGCTTGGGCGACAGCTTCCATTTTTGAAAAATGGTTTCGTCACCATACGTGTGGTTCCAATTAACCCACATTTAATGTATTTGTATGTGAAATTGCACTCCGACTTACATTCTGCATTCGACTTACGCGCCTATTGCGTAACTTTGGGGTATTACCGGTTTTTTTTTATTGTTCCGTTCTTTCTTGTGACATATTTCTCATTTCTTAACAATCATTTTTTGTTTTTTATCAAAAACATATTGAGGGAAAAATAACACAAATGTGTGAAGAGGAAAAAGCTTTCTGAAAAATAATTGATATTTTTTAGAGTTCTTTGGACGCTAATTACTGGAAAAATAATTTAAAAATTCCATCACGTCTAGTTTTTGTAAAAAAGTAAAAATTAAATTTCAATATTAGTATCATCAGCAGCACACGAATCACACTGAAACTATACGCTGTAAACAAATGCAGTAAATCATCGCCGAAGATTATTCAGTGATTTTAGGATGATATTGGGTTGCTAAATCTGGCATTGATTTTGTCATATTATCTCTACTCTTCGAGAAAAAGTAAAGATCAAATTTCAATAATAATACATGAGCAGCATATGTATCATATTCAAACTGTGCGTTATGAATGAATGTAACTTAGTAAATCATTGCCAAAAAGATATTTCATTGATTTTAGGGCGTATCATTATAACGACAGAGCTAGGATATAAATGTGAAGTATGTATTTTTAAGAGATGATAAAATAAAAATGAGAATTCCGAAATATTTGAATTTGAGTTATTTCCTCCAAAATATGAAATTTTTTTGTGAGAAAAAATTTGTGATAGAAAAAAAAATGAATTGCATTTTTCATTGGAATCAGCCCCGAAAATAATATAAAAATCAGTTATCAAAATTAAAAAGCTTTCAAAACATGTTTTCTTGTAGGCCTGTTTTATTGACCTTTTTTTTAAATTTTCTCTTTTTTTAATTGTTCATGGAGTAGTCAGTGGAATAGTAATTATAAAGGCAAGACAAGTATATTGAAGGATTATCATGAAGAACTAACTCGACATAAAGATGTATTTGATGTTAAAGGAAATGATATAAAAATTTCTCCGTAAGCAAAAAAAAAAGTTTACGGAAGTTTCACTTCAATTAGAACTTGACAAAAAGTTTTCGTGGAGTTTCTAGTTATTTTTGTGTAGCCTTGATTGTTATAATTGTTTTCAGGGGGGGGGGAGTTGATTCGACTGAGATTATTTTATGAGTAATATCACTGAGTCACGGCAGGAGAAGGCTTGAACTCCCAATGGCAAATAAGCCAGGATACCTACTGCTGATGCTCAGTGTCTGGTAACTTGACCCGAGATAGTCCCTGCTAGAGAATGTTAGGGTCCTCTACTTGCATGATGATCTGGTACTCAAGGCTAAACCACTTCCTGGTGACCTCAGTGGCTAGGATCTGTATCTAGTTGCGAGACTTCTCAGAAAAAGTAAGCATAGGTGCACCCTATCTTCAATCAACCTTCTGCTGACAGTCGACTAGTTCTTGTGTGCCTTGTCTCGTGGAGGCAGTTACTTATTATCAGCATTAGGACCATAGACATGGGTGACTATATGACCCATATATTTCTCGGGACATTTCCCTTATTTTTCTGTGATTTTGGCCTTCATGACTTTCCCGTCAAAATGACGCGTTTTTTTCATGTATTTTCAACGAATTTAATATACAGGACTCACTTGAATAATTGTTCTTTACTGAAATCAAGGAAAAATTTAAGTTATTTTATTAAACATTTTAAATTACTAAAATTATTTTCCTAACTTAAGTTATATTAATTTTTTATGAGACTAAAATGTGAATATTCATTTCCCATTATTGTCACGTTTAAACGTTTTTTTCTTAGAATTCATTTTTTTTCCAATGTGATTTGCAGAAGGGCTTCTTTTCCTGCCATTGGTGATTTTCCGGTGATTATCGTTATACTTAGCAACTTTTTACTTACCTTGCATCGCTTTCGGCAACACTTGGCGATTACTGTATTTGGGTGATTGGTACAGTATTTGAGAGACAGGATTATATACATTACTTGTGTAATAGTGATTTTCAAAGTATAGGGGAATGGAAGTTTATCCATTCCCAGATATCCATCATCTTATATACAGGGTGATTCAGAAAAGATGGGAAAAACTTTAAGAGGTGATAGTACACACCAATACAAACAATTGTCAACATGAAACGCAAACACGCCAGCTCATTTCGAAACGGCCGCTCCGCAATCGTTAAAACGGCATTCCTGTTGAGATTTATTGGGAGACAAAGAACACCATGTATGCAAATGTAACCTGGGGAAGAATAAACCGTATGCAAACGTAACCTAGGGAAGAATAAACCGTATGCAAATCTACGCCACAGTGAATAAAAGGTGCGGACTCCAGCCCTTGTGAAATTATTCCAGCGTGCAACCATTCTAACAGTTGTAACGTACGGGATAATGACACACTTTAGTAATATTGAGTCCGTGCCTTTATTCACTGTGACGCAGATTGCATTCGGTTTCTTCTTCCCCAGGTCGCATTCGCATGCATTATGTTCTTTTTCTCCCGATAAATTGCAACAGGAATGTCGTTTTAACGTTTGCGGAGCGGCTGTTTCGAAACGCGCTAGCGCGTTTGCGTTTCATGTTAGACCATGCATTCTTTGATGACAATTGTTTGTATTAGTGCGTACTATCACCTCAAAGTTTTTCTCATCTTTTCTGAATCACTCTGTATAAATGTGAAAGTATGTATGTTTGTTTGTTCTTTATGCAAATCTACAATTTTAGACCGATCATCGCCAAATTTTGCATATATACGAAACAGGGCCGGGATTGAACCGTAGATTACTTTAACAGTTCGTCAGAGCAGGGCAAATGCCCGAAACGGTCGAAAAACTGTCGGGCAACAATGGTTCTTGGGTCCCAACAGTCACTTTCGGAATGTTTACTTCGTTTACCGTGGTTCCCTAACAATGCGTTTCAGACATGCGTATGCCTTTACAATGGTTTGTCACTTCTTTGATGCTGCCCGTATAACAGTTTATTTCTTTATATAATAATGGTTTGTTACTTTTTCAATTCTCCCAGCAAATCGAAGAAAACCCGGACACAGCCGGGTATTGTGACTAGTTACTACCTATAAACCCAAGATAGTAGTGAAACTTGAATTCTAGTAAATTTTTTCAAGAAAAATCATTTTTCTGTATGTTAGAGACGAAAATAACTATTTTTTCAAGAAAATCTCTTACACCTTTTTTACCTCAGGTTTTTTTTATAAATGCATCTGTATATTCGAAACCCCTTTTTTCTCCAAGAATTGCGAGAGCTCCAATAGATAAGGCAGATTAAAAAAAATACATCTCTTACACCCTTAATGCTTCTCAGCGTTAATGCATCCAAACTTTTAGAAAATGAGTAGCTGGATATTGGAAGAAGATAAAAGAATTCTTTGAAGGGTTCAGATTGGTATGTTGCTTACTTCACCGATAGCTGCTGATGGAGAGCATGCAGCCTTATTTTGGCTCGTAGATAAACAAGGAGTAATTACAGAGGGAAAACTTAGGAGTTGGAACGTGGATATTGTTTCAGAGACCAGGGTAGGGACTCGTTCTTTTTTTCTTCTTCTTGGAAACTGCTGATTCTTTGATGGTTGCGTTGAGGGATAGTCAAAGATATTCACGTTAAGTAAAACAGTAGTAGATATTGTTTTTAACTGTAAAAAGCACTTATACTTAGTGAAACTTTCTTGGCAGAATGAAAATAAAATGCTAGACTGATTGGAATTTTCTTGGCATAATAGTAGGAAAATATAAAAGGCTATAGACCGATGGGACGAAAGAAAACCTTATGACTTTTCTTGTGCCTAAAAATTGCCTCTCGACGGTTAAATAAAAGTCTATAATACGAGTATGTGTATTAATGGCCTTCATAAGGAAGAGGCTGACAGAGATCGCTCAAACCTAGAGGTCACGAGATCGACCTTACATACAGATACATATATTTATTTATATTTTGCCTATATTAGATTTATTGGAGAACCAATGTAGGGGAGCACTAAATTTCCTCTCGCTGTTGGACCCATAAAAAACGTCTCCTTCTATATATGTGTAATTGTTAAGAAGGCGTAGACCCCAATTTTTTTTATATCACATATCTGAAAATTCTGAGCTTAGCATAGATGTGCCGATACGATGAAAACTTGGAGGGGTGGCTAGAGTTACCATTCGTCCCGTATACACGGGATTCAAGGGCGTGCATTGCATTGTGTATACGTGGGGAAAACTCACCATCTTCATTTGAGAGGTCCATCGCCTAAGATAGTGATGGGCAAACTGCTGCCCACTTATAGGTTCTATCCGGCCCGCCGCAGAATCTGTGGTGCTTCACTTCTAAGCACAATAAAATTCTAATTATGAATCAATGTCCGAATATGTCTGACCCGCTAAAATTTTTTCTTTTTGTTTTTTGACCTGCTCCTAAAAATTTTGCCCATAACTGGCCTAAGATTTTGTTAAGCCATTGAAGTCAAAATAAAATACGTATGCAGTGTATTTTGATCTCCGTTTTGTGCCTCCCTTCCCCCCCCCCCCCCCAATATTTTTCGGCCGAGTCTTGGTGGTGCACCTTTCGCAAGTGTCCAATTCCGGCCCTGAGTATCCAGTGCTTGTACAAGTGATATTGCTCTTGTGATATTCTGATTTCAATTTTCATTACCTTTTGTAATAGCCTAATCACTGGTTCCGGTATTTTATGCCAACAACGAAATGAAGAAAAGAACGGTGCTCGTGGTCAGTTAAGGAAATAACAGGAAGTAATGAATACGGTAGAGAAAATGAGGTCTTCTTCATCGTAGAATTGTTTTCATCAACGTTGAAAATTTACGTGTGGATGATATGCATCACTCGTGGCCCTAAAGGAGGAAATTGATCGCTTTACGATGTCCGAGAAACTTTTCTCCTCTACTAATGAATGATTCTTCTTCTCAAAATCTTACTCTTGAATGAATTTCGAGTGTACGTATTGTGCGAGTGTAGATAAAGAGTTTTTAACGTGAGACAACCGACGTGTGAATCAACGCAACACACACATTCTCGTTTTTGTTTTCTTTGTGTATCACTTCGACACGCAATCCGATATAGGTGAATGCGTGTAGCGATCTCGGCACTTTCATGCTTGGAATTCTGCTATCTGTCAATATTGCTGAAATTCGATGCTTATGGTGCTGCGCATTCATTTCAATTCTTGCTTATTCTGCAGAATTCTCACGGCTTCGTCTTGCCGATGTTGACGCAAACTTCTAGCCGCAATAGCGTACGCGAAATATGCGTGTTTGTTTTTTAGTCTTGTCAATTTAGTCATCATCGACTGGAACATCTTTATTCAAGAAAACACCAATGGGAGTTTCGCTGCATTTGAATACAATAAGCGGAAGATGACAAGACAGTCAACGAAATCAGATAAATAGTCAGCCATCCGATCACAAAGCTAAGAGTTAAAGGATTGGTCATTCGTTAACAAACAGATGGAGGGAGCCATTAGGATCAGCAATAGTCTTGCCATAGTCAGCCATAGTCATTCCAAACTTTTCTGTCTTATCACCCCCCCCCCACTTATTCTTAGGATCCCATGTTGTAACTGCAGATTCCCTCCCCCTTCCTTCCACTTTAGAAGAGACACAGATAGGCCGATAACTTTTTTTTTTCCATAATTTTTTTAAAAACTCGGGTGTATGGAAGCTGAAAAATTGCATATACAGTATAACGTAAGTGATTTTTTGAAATACTGTAGTAATCGCAGTGTTATCCGAAAAAATAATTTTGAAGAGTTATTTCTCTCCAAAATTTCAAGGGGTATTTTTGTTTTTATGAAAAAAAGAGAAATATAAAACTCTATTATAAAAAGAAGAAAAAAATTACCTAAAATTTTTGGAGGAGTATTTTCACTCCTCAGCGAAATTTAAAGGAGTAAAATTGAATTTTGATTCGTAAATCACGTATCTAGATGCGTATTGGCGAACGCTGGTAGTAATAAAATATGCTACTCCGTTTGATATAGCAGCGAATATTGCACTTGAAAACGGAATTTTTTTGTTGGCCACAAGAGAGACAGAGCAACAGCTTTGTAACTGGGTTTTTTGAGAAGAGGGTGCCCGTATAAAAAATTAATTTTTATATTTTGATAACTATACAACCCCTTGCAACATGAATGATGTATCTGAGTTTTACACGTTATTTGGATATTTTTTTAATTGGAAGTATGCCTCTAGAATCAACGGTTCGTCAGTAAAATGCGGCGGAATTATGGAATCACCCTGTATAAATATAATGCGATGAATGTGCCAGTAATCGTACTTTTGTGCCTATACAACGTAAAATGAATTAAATGTAAAAAGAAAAAAAAACCATTTGGATTTCTTAGTACAGATTCTCCGTGATCTGATAATCTTTCATGAGCCAGTTTTATGGTTTGATAAACGATCGCGGGCCACAATCGAATAAAATCTTTCTGACTCGGAATGTTTTTTTCTACATTTTCACATTACATATAGTGAAAATTTTAAAACCAAAACCGACATAATTTTTTTTAAAAACTTGATACCTATCTATGTGGTATGGTGGATAGTACGTAAGGAAAAAAAAAGAAACCGATACTAATGTGAACAATCATTCTGTTCATTTTAAAATTTAAAAAGATCGTATGTGCGGGTTATACGAGCAGGAACTTGTGATAATTGCTTTTCTCCTCCATTGGCACCTTTTTTTTAGTTTTATGTCTGAGTTTCTCCATGATTCTATAAAATAAGAACATGAAAAATATATTACGATTGCTAGCTGTCCTGAATGTGCGTACGCATGTGCTTTCTTTCCCAGATAAGATTAATACTCACACAGTGTGATATCCACACGCCGCCTGTATACAACTGCATGTTAGGGATGCTAATTATATACACAATTTCTTCGTTGCAAAATCTTTTTTTTCGTATTCAATGAAGGGAGTGAGACAAATTTTACTGAAGGCCGCCCGTCAATGATATTTAGTCTCTCCCAAATTTAGACCTTTCTCTCTCATTATTTGAGTGAAGCAAGGATATTTTTTTTCGTGTTGTCGCCCTTTTGTAATTACGAATGTTTTTATTTTTGTTTTTTTCCTCAACAGGGTTTTGTCTAAGATTTGGGAAAAAGAAGTGGAATTTGAAAAATGCGTCCTTAAATGTGTTTCCCGTTGTTGTCGGTAGTTTGAGTTTGGATAGGACTATTCAATTCCGAAACAGAAGAGGTCAATGATTCTTGAAGCCGGAACTGGAGATTTAAAATGAAAGAGATACATAATTCAATTGTAAGGATTGACGGATCACCGTGGTTTTCGATTTAATCCGATTCAGTTCTGGGTGTGGATCGAATTTCAACGAATTTGTGGGGTTTTTTTCCTTCTAGAGTACTTTTCCCTGCAAATAATTATATTTGTGTGCAGAAAAAAGCTTTCGAATAATTTTTTATCAGTGATAATTCTTCCTTTTCTGTAAAATACGGTGTTTTGTAATTATTTTCGTTTTTGCATTCAAATATATCCGAAAATGGTTTCATTTTTGGTAAGGAACCATATCATTCTCTATTATGTAGATATTGTCTATTAATTATTAATTTGAGGAAAGTTTCGACCGGGATATTTGAGTGAATATGAAAAATCGCATTTAGGCTTACTTTCACGCGAGCCACTAAAAAAAATATTTTAATTAATCCAAAATCTCATTTCAGCAGCAGATCGATTAATTTCAGGCTTCCTCATTGGATAGAAGTACAAATAAGTTCCACGTTTACAAAAAAAAAATTTAATTTCTGCGTCGTTTCAAATCCTATGAAAGAAACATTTATTCAGTATCATCTGTAGGCATTGACTTGTATCCGGCCCATGCGCCTGACTTCCCCCTCCAAATATATATATATTTGACACCATCTCCATTATGCCTATAAGATACTGGGTGTTTCAGCCGCCGCCCCGCCCCCCCCCAATATTTTTTTCTCAGATAACTTTACGCCTATCCTATCATTTTTAACTTCAGTTCACTAAAATGGGATGCAACTAGAGTCACCGATTTGGGAATTCTCATTGACGAGCGACTTAAGTTTTCTGAACATTGTTCAGCGGTTGTCAAAAAAGCGAATAGAATGCTTGGTCTCATTTTCAAAAAGGTCTCTTCGCGTTCTCCTAAAGTCATTCTTCCGCTTTTTCGAGGCTTAGTTCGTCCTGGACTGGAGTATGCGGTAAGGTTTTGGAGACCATACCTACAGAGGGACATAGACTTGATTGAAGGGGTGCAGAGAAGAGCTACGCGTGTCCTTATTGGCACACAGGGCTTGAGTTATGAAGAGAGACTTCATTTTTTGAATATGTTTACATTGGATGAACGCAGGTGTCGAGGAGATATGATCGAAGTGTTCAAAATTTTCAATGGGATGGATAGGATGGACCATGAACTTTTAGTACACCGCCAATCAACCGCTTTTACAAGGGGACACCAGTATCGATTGGTGAGGGACAATGCAAGGTTATGGTGTCGCAGGGAATTTTTCTCTAATAGGGTTGTTAATAAATGGAATAGCTTACCCCCGGAGGTGGTAAATTGTAACACAATTGACACGTTTAAAAAGAAATACGATAAACATGTTGGGGTAAATCGAGAAGCTATCCATTCTTAGAATAAGACAACCATAAGTATTCTTTATGGGCATTGTATAATATTTTATCATGTGTATATATTGTTTATAATTTGTGTTAATTGCATTTTTAATGGGGTTGCTGTATTTTTGAAACATATGACATCCATATTTTTATGGGCATCTTTTTATCAGCCACCTCGTTGGGCATTTTGCCTGTTGTGGCGTTGTATTTGTATTTGTATTTGTAAAACTGAACAGTCACGGTCTATCGACAAAAGAGGCACTTTTTCTATCGTTTTACCTCCAAAGAGGTGACCTGTGCTACCATCTATCTTTGAAATCGGAAGTGATGATCGGAAGTGTTATCTTCCAGATGCAATGCAAATGTCATAGGTCTGTTATTCGCTATAGTAACATTTTTTTCGATAGTATCATTATATATTTATCCAAAGATAACGCTACTACATATTTGGATTTAAAAAATTACAGAAAATTCGTATGCTATGCTTTTTGAAGACTTGAAAGTATACCCGTGTACGTTGGTTGCGTAATAAGAGTATGCATAGAAGGTAGTACAAATCACGTGATCTGACTTGAAGGATTGTGTAAGTTTTGATATAATAATATGGTGAATATGAACTTGGGGGGGGGGGTTTCATCAGAGGGCAGCACTTGAACTTTCAGGGTTTTTTTTAGATGTGCAACGGATAGATGTGCCTTGAATGACTTCCAGGAGAAAGTACCTCCGAGAATAGTGTGATTTATTACATGAAATTTAGCGATAAATTCATGGAAATAAATACGTGTGAAGATGAATATATTCTGCATCATCTTGGTTGAAAAAATTTTAACGAAGTGAATTTTCTTCACAAAAAATAAGTAAATAAATGTAAAAAATTGGAAAAATATTCCCTGAATAATAATTATAAGTAATTATTATTCAATAAATGAATAAATTAGTTGTTAACTGGGGGAGTCGGTATCCGCTTATGTATTAATACTGATACAAATATCTCTATATGACTGACTGCATACGTGCATTTATCTTTTCCCGAAATGGCCGGTCACTCCACGAACTAAGCGGACTTACGACGTTTATACCATATTTGTCGTTGAATATTTTATTTTGTGAAATTATTTCGCAATTATCTGTAACCATTGCTTACGGACTTCTAGTGTAACGTCTCTACAATTCACACACTTGAGCAAAACAAAGAGGTGTAATTTCTAGAAACGAAGGACTCGACCATGTCAGATAGCATTGAGAACTAAAATGATATGCTTGTTTGTAGATTTCTGCTTCCCGGTAATAGTTCAATGCTCGAGTTCTTCACCGTGTTGAGTAGTGCCAGTTCCCGCTTATGAAACGCCCTTTTGATAGTGAAATGCTGAAATCTGCACCGATTCTTCTTTTATTTGCTATGGCCAGTGATGTCTCTGCCTTTCGCGCCCTAGACGAGCGAAAAAATTAGACTACAACCGCATTCGAATTTAAACACGTTTTGATTCCTTTTACGGGTACTGTGATATCATTTCCACGTGATTTTGTAAAAAATAATAATTTTAAGTCTTATCTTTTGTAAAATTTGGCGTGGAGCAGTTTGATTCTGTTCTTTTAGTCCTGAAAATGAGCTTGCAACCTTCAACCGAGAGTCATATGACCCGTTTGCGGCCCTTGGAACTAAGGGGGGGGGGCACAGTGAAAACCAAGAGGAAAGAAGAACCACCCTGTCAGGCAATTAGGGGGGGGGCACAGAAAGCTGTGGAAATATACATAAGATATTTATTTCCACAGCTTTAAGTGAAATGTATTCAAGTGAAATAGGTGGAGGAAAAGTGTTATTACTTTGAGAATATAGAACTTGGGTAATCTTGACGCATGTCCTTATTTGGGTCTTCCCCGGGGGGGCGGGTTCCGTACATGACCAGATCTAATACTGTGATTTTTCGAGTGTAAATATGTAAGCTGTTACTTCTAACTAAGTAAAGACCCATAGCGCCACGTTCCCTGAAGACCATGTTATTGAAACGGCCCTGCATATAACCTTTACAACCAACATTGAAGCTCTCTGAACTCTAACCCAAGGGGGTCTAAAGATCAACCTTATTTATAAAATTTGTGTTTAAATTTTTACTCGAAATTCAATTCAATAAATAGAAAAGGCCTACTTCCTGGGGGGGGGGGGGGGCACGAGAAAAAAAATGGTCCAAAGGGGGACCATGAGTGAAAAAGGTTAAGAAACATTGTTTCCCCTTCTCCCCCCCCCCTACTGAGTTAAAGTTACTTAACGCGATCGTTTTGAAGAACCGTGATAGCTTAAATCGGTGTTTCCCAAAGTGGGCGATATGATTCCCCCTCGGGGTGGGGGCGATGGAACCTGCAAGGGAGAATGTAGAAGCTACGGTTAGAATTTGGGATCCTATGGGATCGTTAAGGAAGGGAAAGGGGGAAATGAGAAATTTTTTCTTCTGAGGAAAGGGGGTGGTAAACATAAGAGTTTAGAAAAATACAAATACAATTAAAATACAAATACAACGCCACAACAGGCAAATTGCCCAACGAGGTGGCTGACTTAAGAACATCATGGATCCCCGAGCCCCTACCTACTACTGCTACACCACACATGAACCCCCCCCCCCCAACGAATCGGTACATGCGGGAATGTGCGTGTACGTGTAGTGCAACCTGACGTAAAGTTTGTTTCTGTGTAATGCTTGTTATGTGTAGTGCCCCCAGTTTTTTACTAACTATGAGTGAAGTGTTATGGTTGAATGATTTACTGTTGTAGGACTGTTGCTCTCTGTGGCGAGACTTTTTAACGGGGAGATCGGCTCGCATTTGCGCCTTGAAGTTGGGAACCACAGAAAACCAACTTCAGCCGACCACCACTGTGGGGTTCGAACCCGGATCCTCGCATCACGAGCCCGGCATTATAACCACTCGACCACCACAGCGGCAATTTTATGACATAAAGCGAGGAATACCTGTTAGTATTACAGTCAGGTCATATCGCCATGTTCTAGCAAATAACAAACCATTGACTATTGAAATAGACTACCCATTTGAATTAACTATCCTATTGAAATAGACTACCCATTTGAATTAACTATCCTATTGAAATAGACTAAACCATTGACTAGGTCAAAATATTGAACTATTCGTCGTAATGTTGCTGCCGGGACGAAGATTATTTTATAATGTTGAAATGTGCAAATTCAGAAATGGTCATTTTTGAGTTGTGCCACTATTGAAGCCCATGGACGATGTTATTCTTTTTATTCTTCAATTTTCGTGAATGATTAATTTGAGGAAAATGTCTAAATTGTGATTTTTTTCATTCATTTATAAAACAATTTCCATACACAATTGGCATAATAAAGGCACGATGATTCTCATGCCATGAGAAGAATGTAAATGCTGTTTATCATTATGGAGCACTTGTCCAGTTCCTTAATCACATTTCATTTTCTTAAAACTAAGATTGAACGAGAAGGAGCGAGAGTAAGTTAAGGTCGTTCAACTTGTAGGATCGTCTCTTGAAGAAGCTATTTTTCTTTCTCTTCCGAGTGATATTGGGCTTCAAAACAGTAGGGGGTGGGTGGGAAATCCGGGTTATTACAAGCGTATTATACCGACACTACTAGTAAGGGGATATTTTAAAGTTATTTTGTTTGCATTTTAATCACCAGTTTGAATGCCCAGCTGTCTAAGGAAATAAACCATTTTTTTTGCTAGTTCTTACTATGTACAGTATACTAGTAACATTATGCTTTGTGTGATTTTTCTTCTTCCTTGAGAAATTTACGTTCAACATAAAATACAAGTGGTTGTTGCTGGCTTACAGTTGTAGCGATTCGGCTACTCGGACAAAAAGTATGTTCTGTTTGGTGACATTGGCATATGGACACTCATTTAGTAACAGTATCGAATGCACACTCGTTATTTGCAACAGTGGAAAGTATATCGTGGAAGTAACATAGGCCAGTAGTTCTCATCCTTTGGATGCCTGCAACCCAATTGTTTGCTTTTTTTGTGAATAGAAGGCCCGATCGTATACAGGACTAATGGGAAATAAATCGAGAAGAAAAAAACCGAGTGAATCACTCACGGCCCGGGTTGACTGATGTCAGTGCCCGGCCGCGGGCCGGCGGTTGAGAAACACTTATTTCTATAACACCTTATAATTCCTCCGTGTTGCATACTCGTAATTTGGTGAGTTTTCAGGAAGTTAAGTTTTTTAAGTGCATTTTCCGGAAACCTACAAACCAATTCCTAAAGGGTCCAGGCTAGATTTGGAGCAATGACGATCGCGTGCGCTAGCTCTACATAAAACGCGCATGAAAAAAGAAAGGAATATACTGAACAGTGTTTGAAATCATTGGTGGTCCGCTGGTCCACCGGTCTTGATCGGACCACCGGGAAAAAAAATGTACTGGTCCGCGGACCAGTAGCTGAAAATCCAACCCCCCTTCCGTGATACATTGATCACGAAAGGAAAAGTCTTTCATGGGAGAATCGTCGATCCTCGGTCGTTTTATGTTGTCTCAGTTATTTTATTTGCTGTAACAAAAATTTCGAAAACCGTGTCTGGCGAAATTCAGAAATATATGAGCGAAACTGATTTTGATATGCTGCGTGTATACATACGGTATATGTACCATCTGGTACCTCATTCCTTTTGTATTCATTTGATGAATCAATATTTTAATACGACATTTGCATGCCGTCCTAATCTCTTATACTCTCATAAATTAAATTGAGATTTTATTGAATTTTTGTTTAAAAAAATAGCATTGTACTAGAGTTGTATCATTTTGAGTTGCTGATTTGAGATCAGCTGATTCTCATTCCATTAGGATCCACCTAATTAACTTTCTATATTTTCTGTCTGATAAAAATGTGGGTGGTTCCTTTCGTCCCTTATTCCTGAGGGTGCATAGACACAGCATATTCTAGAATCCTTTTTCTTTTTGTCTGTATTGGCATCCCTGACACCTGAAAATGTCTTATTTTTTGCTGAGTATGCTAAAAAATTAAGACGTGCACATTTATTAAGATATTTTATTTATATCTTAACTAATGTTGCCGCTTGAGTCTTAGCAAACCATTTAGTATATTTCTTCTTAGAAGAGAATATCTTTTGCAGAATGCTTTCGCGGAAAATATAATTTAAAACAGAATGCCTCTTTAAACCTCCACACTTGTTTTTCGATAAAGCCACAACACAAAATCAACAGTTGCGGTTTATCGGACCAGTTATGATGACTGCGGACCAGTAGGTTCTCATATTCACTGGTCCGTGGAACAAATGACTTTAATTTTTTAGTTCTAACGCTGCTGAATATGAAATGTCTCTCAGCTAGAGACATTCAAAAAATGATCATCTTTCAACTATTTCGGAAGCATTCTAGAGAAATTTGGATGTGAGAATTCGAAAAATCTCAAGTCGTGATTCAATCGAAAGAAGTGTACCGAAATCATTTGGAAGTGCATTAGCTTCTTTAGAAGTGAAGAGAAAATGAAATCTGTCTGCGAAAGGGATAAATGTCTGTTGTGAAATAAATTCCTACTACTACTCCTATTAAACCGCACATGCACCTCATTCCTCTGAGGAACTTCTAGTTGGTGCATGTCGGAATGTGCCGTAAATGCATTCTATACCTGACGTAAAGTTTGCTTCTGCCAGCCAAGTGTTCAAGAAGTGCTGCTATCTGTCTTTTTCAAATTCAGAAGTATCACCTCGGCAAGTTATATGGCCTGTTGTATTATGTGTGAATTTTGAATGTTGTAGGCCTCTCTGTGTGGAGAAAATGTTTTAACGGGAAATCAGCTCGCATTCGCGCCTCGAAGTTGAAAAAGAAAGGAAGTTATCGTAATTTACTTTTCTCTCCCCACGAAAAAGCTTTCGTGCGAATTTTCATTCAAAACGAAGCGTTAATACATTTTCTGCTGAATTGTACGGATACACTCATTATTTTTATGCAAACGAGATAAATCTTCATTAGAACTTTGGACGAATCAAAGACAAATGTGTAAATTAAGAAAAGAGCGTAATAGGCTAATGAGGCGTTTATTTCTGCGATAATTAAGCTCACCGGAAGAATCATTTTTCATAGGAAAAGAAAAAAAGAGGAGAGAGAGAGTTCAAGCTGAACTGCGGCGTTTTTTTCGCACGACATCAAAAACCCTAACCTCGATCCACATCGGTGACCCCGTGATTATCCTATGGCTTCTGACCTCTCCCTTCGGGACAAGTTTACCCCCATCTTCACCGATTTGCTACTTTGTCGGTCAGACACAGGCGACTTCAGC
The DNA here is from genome assembly GCF_987345545.1 of Pholcus phalangioides. Taxonomy (NCBI): domain Eukaryota; kingdom Metazoa; phylum Arthropoda; class Arachnida; order Araneae; family Pholcidae; genus Pholcus; species Pholcus phalangioides. Next base: position 39,343,190 of record NW_028301606.1, read on the forward strand.
TCAAACATTATTATTCCATCATAGTATATCTCTCTTTTCTTATAATTGCATATATACTTCAGAGAGTGTGAGTTTCATTTTTTTAAATAAATTTCTCCTCAAGTTAGCAAATCCAACTAAAACGTATCAAGTACAACTCCGTTTCGCCTATATGGAAATGAAGATATAAATAATTAATAGTCTACTTTATAATAGCAATCAAAGTAATGTGATATCTAATGAAAATAGAAATGACAAATGAATGTTTCATACAAATCATATTTTATGTATCTCAAGACAGGGCTCTGACTTTGACTTCGTGGAGAGTGAGGAAGAGTCCAGGCCGTATCGTTTTAACGCATGGGCCCACCCGAACAGGGCCTCAAGAGAAGGGGGGGGGGGGCACCCACAAAAATGAGATCTGGTTGAAATTTTCTAGAATTTCCAGGTAGGTCTTCAGAAAAATCACTTTTCCCGAGAGCCCATGATTTTTTTAAGACGGCCTTGAGTAAATTAGGTAATTAGAGACCCCTTGAAACTAGTTGCAAAGATTTTTGGGTAGCAAGGCCGTAGACAAGGAAGGGGAACTGGAAGCTAGCCCCTTCCCCCGGGAAAATTTGAAAACTGATGATGGAAATCAAGGGTGTTCAACCTTTGGGAGAGTGCGGGTCACTTCATTGATTCGAAAACGTGTCGCAGGCCACTTAATTAAGTTATATCTGGAACTGCTGCAGGTCACTCAAGTGATCTGGGAATGTGCCGTACTTGAGGGATCTGTCACGGGTCACTTAAGAGATCCGTAAATGTGCCGCGGGCCGTTGGGGCTCTGAAGCTGTGCTGATCTGTAAATATGCCGCAACTTAAATGATCTGGGAATGTGCCTCGGGACACTCAAGTGATCTGGCTATGTGCCGAGAGACGCTCAAGTAGTCTAAAACTTTTGCGCGGTTCACTTAAGTGACCCGAAAAATATACCGAGTGTCACTTACGTGTCATAGGCCACTCAAGTTGTGTGGAAGTGCACCGCGGGTCACTAAAGCTATCTGGGAACACGTCTGAATTTTTATAAAATTATGTTTGAGGTCGCGGCTACACCATTTATTTATTACACCCGGGGCGGGGCTTTGCAAATGCCTCTCTTGCCCATGCAGAAGTCAGGGCCAGTCTCAAGATGTGAAAGTGCAAAACTGAATCGACATTTTACATCATATTTGAAAATTATTCTCACGGATCATTTTTTTGTTTATTAATGGATGATATCATATAATGGAAATACTATGGAATACTTATTTCATTATTATTGTGTACATGCACACACTAATACTAATTCATAATTTTTTTTCATTCACAGAAAACACGAAAACACTCACACCGAAGTCCCATTGCTGGTCCGTTGTGGATTTGGATGGCTTACTTTTATCGCAGAGGTGCTCCTTTTAGGATCCTTGGGTCTCGTCCTATTTTGGGTCTTCCATTATAATGGCGGAATAGCCTGGTCCGACAGGGGCTCCAAACAAATGAATTTGCATTACATATTGATGATAGCGGGATTCATTTTCATGAATGGACATGGTAAGAGCAATCAGAACTAAAATGTTGACTTCTTATGGTTACAGCATTAGATAGGGAATCTTTTTCTTTGAATAAAATCATATAAAATATATAATTGGTTTTTCTACTTAAAAAAATTAATTAAAAAGCAGTTTATTTTGTTTACTCATTATATTTGTGCTGATACGGTTTATTTTTTTTATGTTAGCAATGCTGGTTTATCGCCTGTTCCCATGCTGTAAGAAGATTTATAACAAGATCATCCATGCCATATTTTTTGTAATTTCCATTGCTTGCATTGCAATTGGAATGTATGCTGCCATTGATGCTCATAATGATGGTCCGAATCCTGTTCACTTTTACAGTTTGCATGCATGGATTGGTTTGGCTACTTGTGGATTGTTTGCTTTGCAGGTGAGGTTTCAGAAATGTTTTCTTCCACGTCTTGTGTTTAAAGAACATTGAAAATGTCATTTTGTGTTTGGATGTTTCTTTAAAATCTATTTTTTATAAGTACAAAGTTTTTTCCCCCTCCCCCATAGTTCATGATGGGCTTCTTCTCATTCCTGGTGCTCCTTTGCTGTGATTCAGCCACTGCCAAGTTCCGCCAAAGTCTCATCCCCACTCATGTTACTTTTGGTCTTGCTATCTTTAACATGGCAGTTGCTGCATGTGTGACAGGACTAATACAGTCTGCTCGTTACAGACTGAGGTAAGATTGTCTATGATTTATTTGTGTGAATGACCATAATTAATTTAAGGAAATTATCACTGCATATTAGGGCTTGGCATATCGAAAAAATTTAACACAAATGCCAGCCCAATTTCAGTGAGGAACCAAACATTGTTTTTAGAGAAACAGTCTGAAATAACCTTTTTTACCCCTCAGACTTTCAAAGGAATCGGAACCCCTTTCTCTTACTGATAGACATAATTAAAATAATTTAACTAACATAAATTGGAATAATTTCACTTTGTCCTCAGACTCTAATAATCACACATGGAAAATTTTTGATACCAATGCCAATTTTTCAGTCACAGTGAAGACCTGAGATTTGACGAGCTTCTTCTCTTTCTGTAGTATGTTATTACATCTCAAATCATTCATTACCATTAAAATTTCCTGTGAGAACAATCATTTGTTGAAGTGGTGTTGTTGAAAGCAACATAAATAAACTTTACTTCTCTAACGGCCGTATTCACCAACACAGTTTAAAGTACAATCGCAGGTGAAATTGAAGATCGAAACGTGAATTGGTTAAATTGAGGATTTTAACCAATCCGTGTCAATCGCTAATCCTTTAACCTGCGATTGTAGTTTAAAATCTGTTGCTGAATATGGCCATAAAGCAGCTGAAAATGTTTCACAGTTGAATGGAAAAAATATATATTTTGAACATTACAGGTAAAATCTTAAATATTTTCCTTTGCTCAAAAAAGAAAAAAGTTCCAAAAAAAAAGTTTCACTCACAGCACTACTTTCACGACTAACAAATATAATACAGTGAGACCTTAAGTTATGAAAAAATGATTAAATTGAAATAGTAGATGCTACTAATAGTGTAAAATTGAAGATATCATTTTTGATTAATTAACAAATCCATTAAAATTTAATCAAAAGTTTTCTGAACAATTAAAAAAAAATCTACTTCAATTATGTTTCAACTTAATTTCATCAGAGTTATTGTCACTCAAGCCTGATTAATTCATGTCCACCTCAGAATCTTTTTCCACATGTACCTTCACTTCTCTTTCTTAAATTTTTTGAACCATTTCATGTAAAATAAAAGATTTAGCTAATAGAAAATGCATTGAAAAAGCTACACATTAAAAAAGAAGCCTGATTTCAAAGTATGCGTTCTTTAAGTGCAAACAAACTCTTAGCATTAAACTGAACAGTCTAGACATTATGAGATTATCTTTTCCACCTGCATGTATCAGACACAAAACTGAGATGCCAGAATCCCAAACAAATGGGGACACCTACGAACTTGACTGGGTTGTGTCAAGACCAACTTTAGTAGCTGGTGTAGTTTGCATAAATAAAAAAGATCTTCAATATCCCATCTTCCCGTAAATTCCAATTTATCTAATTTTGGAACTATTCATTCTAATCAGTTTTTGACTTCTTCCTAGAGCTCCTTGGTGTTTTGAAAAACTTACCTTTAAGTTTTGAACAGTATCTGGAACGAATTAAACAGTTTTCCATAGAAAACTACGGAAAGTTGTGTTATGGCTAATGAATGTGATTCTGGGATGAATTATCTTCACTAGCCAAGGCATCACTATTTTTAAAACTTTTCATGATTGGCATATTGTCATTTTATTTAAGAATGCCAATTAGCAATGTAGTGTTCTAAATTTTTTTTTCTCCCCTTATAAAATTTCATCTAAAAGTAAATCATGTTGCTATGAAATATATGAAGAAAAAAAAACACACATCAAGTGGATAAACTAATTCGCTAAATTTTCTAAAACTTGGAATTTGAATACATTTTTTTATCCCTCTAATTGAGATATTATGCATTTTATGATGGCATGTCCATCAATATAGAAGCGTGACTGAGTATTGAAGAATCTTCCTGCTTTTCCATATGGTGTAAAAATGTTACAATTTCTTAATTTTATTTTCATTTTCAGTGGGAAAGATGGGAAACCCAGTTACAAAGATTTTCCAGAACAGGGTCTCGTAATCAATGTACTTGGTATTTCTCTTATCGCTCTGGCCATTGTTCTTCCATACATCATCCGCAACAGCAACTACAAGCGCTACACTACATTAACAATCAACTAAACAATTCTACAATCTTTTTCTTTTAAAAGACTATGTATTTTTGGATTCAACCATAACTTGTTTTTGTGCAAAGGATAAGCAAAGTCTATCAACAGTAAAAACAAATGAGTTTATGAGACTTTGATGCACAAAAAATAGAGTTTAACTGAGATTATTTTCTTTTGTATTTTTATCTTTGTAACATGCTTTTGCATTTTTGTAGAAGTGCTGAAAGAAAAGCATTTTCTATGTACTGTTATTGTGAATTATACCAAGTTATTGCTTTTTTTTCTATGACTCTCAAGTATTGCTCTTAAGTGTGGTATTTTTGCGCTTTATATATACATGCACACATCACTGCAACAACATACATAAAATATATATACTTTTTTTTTCTTATCACGCAGATCTAATATCTATCTATACAGATCTGTCATAGATCCTGTATGACAACACTTCCATGCATTCATTTTTTTTTTTTTATTTGCTCATTTTTATTCAACAATCATCTGTCAATCTTTTCATAAGTGCAGAAGTGCCAACTTGAGCTGGTGGGCGATTTTGTTGGCTTTTGTTGTGATACAAGAACCAAGAGGTTTATTTTTAATCTTTGAGTATATATTACTTTTGAGTCTTTCTGAATTCATGTGTAAAGTTACAAACGTCTTTACCTTAAGTTATAAAATGATTTTTTTTTTTTTAGTTTAGCAGCAATGCTACATACTTTTGAACTTATAGTTCATGTTATTTATTTTTCTACCCTAATATTCTTCAAGAAAAAATAAAAATATTGAAATAACACTAGCATCACTAACTACTAATTTATTTTACAATGTTTCTTATCGCTTTTGTGTGTGTTCAGAAGAATAAACAATACCTTTTGTTGTCCGATATTATAGTTTATATTATTTTGAATTGATAGGAGATCAATTTGTGACAATCATATAAAAACCTTTTTAAATTCTGCAGTTACCCAAGCTATTCTGTTTCGTCACTTCCTGTATCGCTTTCCATGTTTTGTGATTGCTAACATTTGAGCTATAAGCTTAAAACTCTAACTATTAATAACTATTATAATTTCCTAAAAAATCTCATCTTGGTACCATTATATTTACTTTAGTATTACTCATTGCTTCTGAAAGGAGTATTATAGTATGCAAAAGAAATTTTGATGCATTACATATGGCCATATGAATACATTTCTGCATATGTGTGGTCAAACTTCAATACCTCAGAATGCTTTCAGAAGTCAATATTACTTCAAGCCATCAATAATTTGATCTTTTGAAGTTTGACTGCAGTATTCAGGATCATATATAGCCTAATTGGCTGACAATAATATGGTTTTTCACTCATTCAAAAACTTGGTGGTTCAAATATAAAGTATTGAATTCAGATGATTTTAAAATAAAAAGGGTTTTTTTACATGATTATTCCTAGAAATGAACAAAACATTTAAAAAAAATTAAATGAAAATTATGTGTGGTACAATCAGTATTGGGAACGAAGATGTTTATTAAAGAAACATTATTTGATGGTATCATTTTTGTCTCAAAACCTTACTTCATACATTGATGAGTCACATTTATGTAAATATATATTTGCTGGAATCGTGCTGGCTGCGATCTAAGAACTAATGCATCTAACTAATTATAACAATGCAAGTGGTTATGGGTGCAGCTTGAAATTGTGCAGAGCTAAGAGAAAGCACGTTGTGGATATGCTCTCTTTTCAAATACTGACTTTACTTTATTTCTGATCTTGATTCTTTGAAATTTTTCTACCTATATTTACATTTTATGCTTGTATACTGCTAAATATGTGACTCTATTTTATGAATATACAGAGATGAATATTATTCTGTACATATACTGTATTTTAGTATCTTACTGTTGGTAATAAATGTGTGTTCACCTTTACATGTTTTTGCTTTTTTCAACGATTATCGTCAACATTCCAATTTAATTGGGAAATTGATTTTCACAAAAGTATAAAAATTTCAATACAGTAAAATCTATTTTTTGCGGACACCGGTGGAACAAAAAAATTTGTCTGTAAAAGAAAGGTGACCGTTAATCTGGGTTTTGACATGCATCTTTTCATTATACAAGGAAAAATTATTATTTGACCATAAAAGAGGGGTGACCATATTACGTTCCAACTCAGTTTTACTATTGTGTGATAAAAATATATTTGCTTGCTGTCATTTACCATCATGAAAGCATAAAATCATGTAACATTATATACATATATACTTGCTCATCATTTTAGAACCTACTGTCATTTTACATGCTTTTGACCCTTACCTGCAACCTAGTGCTTGAGAAAACTGAAGAAAATCTATTCCCCAGAAAATAATTTTAGAACCCAAACATTATTTTCAGGTAAAACAGCTCAAAAATATTTTTTTCCACTTTCCTAGAACCCCCCTTCCACGTTCATAGATATGCTGAAATAAACTACGAAATTCATTTGTGTTGCACTGACTTTAATTTATCAACTACTACTTCTTAACCATACATGCACCTCTTACATTCCTAAAGATAATTTAGTAACTACACATAGAAACTTTAGGTGCCAATCCCAACCTGGCTGCTGAGATTTGGCAACCCTGCTGCAATCTGTAGAAAATATTACTGCAAAAAAATTCTAAATGGCCACATCGTTTTTTAAAACAATTTCAAACTGCAATCTGAGGTCAAAACTTTAAAGAACATGTACCCCTAGCATAGCTGCCAAGTCTCCCGAATTTTTCGGGAATCTCCCGAATTTTAGCTTCATTGCTCGACCAGCCGAAAAGTTCTTAAATCTCCCGAATTTTTACAAAAATCACAAAAATCCCTAATTGTCCCTAAAAATTTCCTACTTCATTAAAAAAAATCCCCGCTTATGAAAACAATCCCTAAGGAATTTCTTGTGGGGCATGAAGGCTCTTTTTTTCCCCTTTCGAAATGACGTCACACGTCGTAAATGGGTAAATTCTCTTTTTAAGGAAGTTTTACAAACCCTCTGATGGTAACAAGAAAGTTGTTTGTCTTATCCTGCAGGGAAATGGCTTAGCAGGCAATAGTCCTGGATAATAATTGAAGATTATAGTGACGCGCATATGGTCAAAATTCCTTTTGTTGAAGTTACGTACGTGCGATATAACAAAGCATGAATAATGATAAGCAAGAACATATTTAATCAATTTTAAAGATACTTATTCCGATGAATTTCCTTTCATCAAACGTTCCAGAAGAGGGCCGACTTTTCCTTTTTGTGCAAGTTGTGTTACAGACATAAACATCGTTCATGGGAAGACTGACATCATCACTCACGTGAAATGGAAAAAAAAACATCAAGCAAGTGTCACAAAAAGTCAGTGTTCTTCAAAAATTGACGGTGCTTTCCTTCATCTTCCGATGATTTTGGGGTCATTCGCGCAGAATGTTCGTTCACAGCGTTTCTGATTGAACACAATATTTATTTTTACATCATTGAAGTTTTGGCCTCCAATTTCACTTGTTTTTTGCGTAGCAATTTTATTCCCAAGGGTTTAACTTCCATGTGTGTAAAATCCTTATTTTAATTTGACTTCAGTTTTTGAGTAGGGATTTTAGTCCCTACGCTTTAACTTTTATGTTTGGAAAATCCCTATTGTATTTATTAGGGAGTGGTTTTAGCATAAAATACGGGTTTGCGTGAAAATCTCCCGAATTTTCATTTTCAAAAGTTGGCAGCTATGCCCTAGGTGACATTTCGCTTTCTATATATCTAAACAAAGTATATGGCATAGCTGCTCACTTTGGAGAATGAGAATTCGAGAGGGTTTTCACACACATCTAAATTCCATACAAAAATAAATGTAAAAGGGATCTTTTAAACATTTTAGGGATTTTTCATTAGTAAAAGGGACATTTTAGGGATATTTTCCTGTTTCAAAAGCCATGACACCGTGCAGGCCATCATCAATCATGGCCAACCAGTAGATTAAAGTCCTTGGGTTAAATTGCCTGTCATTATTACTCTAAAAAAAATCGAATTTCGTAAACTAAAAAATCTGTCATGCCTGAAACAGGACATATGGATAAAGCAGATACACATGATCATGCCGATTTTGAATTTCGAAAGGCCGGATTGGCGATTGCTGATTGGCAAATTTTTGTATTTTCTCCCCAAAAATGAAATATTTTTTGTGATTTGAAAGATTGGTGACAATTTACACAACGCTGATAAAACAGCAGTTTCTTTTTTTCAAGTAAATTCTTTGTGAGTCCTTTTTTTCTCTAAATATAGGAATTTTTTACAATCACTGGCAAAATTTGGGAGATATAAAAATTGTTCAGGAGTCCGGGAGATAGAATAAAAATTCTGTATATTTGGCAGCTATGATATAAAGAAGTACAACAAAATTTACCTGCTCAGGGATCACTTTGAATTTCACATTTTTTATGTTTATTCTTGACTAAAACTACCTAAAAGCAGTTCCTGCCGACAGGTGAGTATGAATAAGTTATGACCAAACAAGTTGAATGTGTTCACACAACATATAGAACTAATATATAAGTCTCGGTGAGCATTTTATTTAGCTAGGTGGGCATTTTCTTAAACTGCTGTCCTGCCAGCAATGCCATGACTAAGGGGATTAATGAAAATAACCAAATAGAACCGAAGAATAATACATCAAATATGGCACACAGCCAAAAAAAATAAGCCTAGTTTAATATATTTACATTTTCCCTTCTTTTACTTAAGATAGGTATGTACAAATTCATGATAAATATTAATTACAATTCACAACTAATTAACTTATGAAAACAAAGTTTTTCATTAGTCTACCGTAACAATCAGAAATAACAATTATTTTGCTAGGATAAGGTAAAAACAAAAGAATTCTTAACTGAAAAACTATAAAACCAATCTTTATTATAGATTACTGCTATTGTTGGAAATTTTGCACATTTTGATGATTAAAAATGATTCTTCCAATGGGAAAAAAAAATATTCAAAATAGTTTTCCATACTGTAATCAATAATCTGTCTATGAAAAATACAGTAGAGCCCCCAATAATCTGAGCTGATCAGAAACATAATTCAGACTACTATACACTTGGAACACAATCTGGCCTTCCTGTCCAAGAATGAACACATCAAGATAAATACTGAATCCAAAATAAAACCAAAAACAGATACATGCTTTCTTTTAGCACTCATTTTTCTGCACGTGAAAGTATCGTCTCATTCTCATGAGCCAGGAATGGCACACCTTTATCATACAAGGATAGACTTGTACACCTCTCTCGTACAAAGTACGACAAAGATGGCCGAAAAAAAACTAGCTAAACTAAAAGCGTTCTAACTCCTACAACTGAGAGAAAATTAGTATAATAAGCTTCCTTGAATACCTCACCTCTGTTGCCAAACTGAATCATCACAAATATTCACCAATTACCATCATAAAAATACTAATTTTCCTCTTGTCAAAACCCAAGCAAAGGCTTGGATTGAGCTAATTTTACTTTTGGACATCTAAATATGTACGTAATTAGTATTTCCAATACATATATCTGGATCATCAAGACAAGCATTTCGATATGTAACATTGTGTGTGCAAGGGCTCTGAATATAATAAAACCCCTCTTTTACAGACACCAGAAGGGACAAAAAAATGTCCGTTAAAGAGGGGGTAACGTTAATCATGGGTTTGAAATGCATACTTTTATTTATACAAGGGAAATTATTTCCCTAAAATATCTGCTGTATATATTTGGATATGCCGTAAAAGAGGGGTTTTACTGTATATATCAAAAAATTTGAGTTATATAATGCGCAGTAAATTGCATAGTTAGATTACCCCCACCTTCCATGTCATACAGTGATACTTTGACTGACGAAGATAATTTATTTCGGAATCGCATTCGTTAGCCAAAACATGATTTCCCATAGATTTCTATGGCAAATCATTTGATTCTAGGAACTTCCTTTACGCATATCCTTCCAAAGATCATTAAAAAAAGCCCGCTCGTGTGTGCGTATCATATAAGTTAAAGTACTTGTTAGCTAGTCAACCATGCTGACATATATCAAATGAAATATGTAAGGATTTGAAGCCTTTTATTTGAAATTTTTGTTGTTTATAGCAGGACTTGACAAATCAAAAAAATATTTAAACAACAGTCAAATTTTTTAAGAGACAAGAGCATGATTTTTTTTTTTTTTTTTGGCTAAAAAGTTCTAAATAATATTTTTCAAACTTTCTGGAAATTAATAACTCCCCTCCTATGTTGAAAGATGTAGTGTAATTAGATGTATGAAATAAATACAACTGTGTCATCCTTAGCTAAAATAATACATATATATGTCAACACATCAAAAATTTTAGGCACTGACACCGATTTTCTAGTTGCCAAGGAAACCTGGTGCCTGCAATTTGTCAAGCCCTGGTATAAAAAAATGGTGTCAAAGAATTGAATTTTGTGTTGAAATCAACAACAGGTGAATTCCCAATCTATGGTATACCACTATTTGACATCAATTTTTTTTTTTATCACCAGACTGATTTGGTGCTATGTACTACAGGGGAGGATAGAAACACCCAATACATTTAGAGCCAGGGTGTGGATGATGTTGGCAACACATCGCTATTTGACAGTCAAAATTTTGGTGAAAAAAAAATGTACCGTATATTGGGAATAAAAAAAACACTTTGAAAAGGAAGTCCATGTTAAAAAGCCAGATTTGACTAATTGATAAAGCAGTTTTTTATTTGGTTCATAAATCAATTTGCTCTCAATGAGTTCAAATATCATTTTACATGAAAAACTGGGTAGTAACGAGTTGTTTACAGTAAGCCTAGGTTGGTTAAATAAATTTAAGAAGCATGTGCGGAGCTACAATCTAAAAAGTGGTATGCGGGTATAGGTATGTAGAAAAGCTGCAATCAGACAAAATTTGTTTACCTGGGATATGCAAGCAATTGATTTTTTCTGGTATTTTAAAAAATTGTTTATGCTAATGGAGATTATCACTATCGAGACACTGGACCCGATACTCTCAATAAATCGAGATCCTACTATATATGAATGGATAAGAAATAAATTATTTAATAAAATACTGCGATTTTTTTCTTTAAACAGAATAGTTTCAATAATACCTTGAAAAACAAAAAAATATACATGAAAAATCATATTTTTATGTACATTTAACACAATGATAAATCATTGTTTTACAATAACATTTCAGTTCACACTATCGCTTAGAACCAAGTTGTGACTTCATAGTCATTATCTTCTCTGTTAGAGTGCGATCCGTAATGCCGCATAGACCTTGAATATATGTCAAAGCATTAACATCCTTTTGACTAAATGCAGCTTTGGCCGCATCCTCTAGTGCCCCAGCTTTTATGCAGTACCTCACTTTGTTTTCTTCTTTAACCTTCGGCAAATAGTTCTTAGCTTCCAGCGCACTGCCATATTTCATGCACACGTCCACAAATGGCTCATAACCAATTGGAGACTTCTTGGACTTTGAAAATCTTTGCAGCTCCAGCCACTCACCTCCTTCAGCTAAAACTGTGATTTTCAGCCACCAATACCTCCTGTCAGGAACTTTGAACTCTTTCCGCAATTCATCTGCCCATTCGTATTCTCGTTGAAGGAGCATTTTCTTTATCGTTTTATGCAGGGACAGGTTTTTATAGGTTTCTTTCTGTTTTTCTTCTAATTTTGCTTGATATCTCATCAGTCGAACTTGCTCTTCTGTGATTTGGGCAGCGAATTCGTTTTTGGCTTTTCTGTAAGATTCCATAGCATTATTCAAGGACTTCATACGCTGCTCATATTCAATGGATCTGTACGATTCCATAACATGCCAATCGCCATCGGAATTGAAATCACTTTCTTGGTAATAAATATCTTTCAGCTGGGCAAAATTTTCGTGTCGCCTATCTTTATCCTCTTTATAAAACTTGATATATAGAGCATAGGCCTCTGGAAACTCCCGAATTTTCATATAAAACTTGCCTCCTTGTCTGAGAGTGTTTTCCATGTACAATATCACTGTGAATACCAAATCTGTGTCTCCACTTTCAATAGCCTTATTCATGGCGAGATCATTCTGTTCCAACTTTATGAGCAACGGAACTTGTTCAGAGGCTCTGGTTTCATATTCGAGGAGTTTTATAGATAGTTTCTTCTGGCCACTGTCATATGCTTTGTTGGAAATTTCTGCGTAAGATACCCCGGGTGTATTTCCTAATTTCTCAGCTATATCATGGGCCGTTTGTTCTGGATCATCTATTGTTGTTTTTTTCACCTTGTAACAAGCCCAATGAGAAAGAATTCTACTTGTTCCCTCGGTTTCCGGGATTCCCATATATTTACAAATTTCAATGGCTAAAGGGTAATGATGTCTAAGAACCAAGCGATCAATAAGAACATTCAAAGTTAGGTATTCATATTGCGTGAATGTCAGGGGTAAACCAATTATGTTCAGTCTAATTTGATTGAGAACACGCAATGTCTTACACATTTTCACATAGTGTTCAGAATCTAAATCAGGTAGGAAGCATTTCCCAAAATATGCTGCTTTTAGTAGCATCTTTTGTGTCTTGCAGCAAAATTCGTGCCCTGCAGCTTCTATGCAGGTATTTATAGCGTTTTCGAGGTCGTTTTTCTCTCTAATCATGCGCATGTACTCATCTGCTTTGTGGTTCTTGTTTTCAAACTCCTTCGATGCTTCCAGAAGCAATGCGCTCGATGACAATGAACCTATCCTGAAAACATCTTCCACCGCTTCAGGGACTTTCTGAAGGAATTCATGCAAATTGTTGCCAATTATACGGACGCCATCGATTTCGGGAACAAGATAAACAGGGGAATGATAAAACTGATTCATGAAATCTTTAGAATACACAGTTTTCATGAGCCACGCTCCAGACGGATTCGACCAAAAACCCACGACTGCATCGCCGGCACACCACACCAGTTGATGAGGACGAGACTTGTGTTCAGTATCTACCTCAAAATACTTCTTTTTCAGATTCGAAGAACACAAACACAAGAAACCATTGTCCATGAAAAATGCAACATGCTGCTGGTTGATCGATACCGACATTTCAAGAACTGTATCTTTCGGATCACCAAATGGCACGTTCACTTGGACGCATTCGTTATTCGCATGGTCGAGGACATACAGCTGATTGTCTTTAGCCACGAGAACCTTGGGAGTCCTCTCCTCAGCGACGACCGCCCAACTAGTCGGTGGGGCGTTGAGACCGGGGACATTAGGCATCTTCAAGACACGAGCATCCTTTATGTTGCTAACAAGGAATATATGGTAGGCGCCAGTCAGAACAGCAACACCGGTTACATTCTTGTGATTGGTGAACACTTTACAGTCAATGATCTTGGTGTCCTCGGCTTCCTGTCCCATGGTGATGCCCACGAGCGATTTCCCGTGCATGTCGTACAGTATGAGCTTGCCTTCCTCGGTGACGCACATCAAGTCCTCGGACGATGACCACGCCAGGTGGATGAGTCGCCCGCTGGCCCACGGGATCGTCGATATCAGTCTGCCGGACGCCGAGTAGATGGCTATGCAGGGCTTAGTGTTCACGATCACCCTCACGAATTTGCGCTCGTCTCTGAAAAGAGCTATGGGACCTCCGAACTGGGCGGCGGCAATTTTGTATTCACTCAAGTCTATGCTGTCCCATTCCATCGAGAACAGTTCTTCCTTCCTGAAATAAACATTTTTAGACAGCGGTACCCAACTGTAGGTATAGAGAGCCATATTTCTAAAAAAAAATGTTTAATTGTATCTCTCACGTCGATCCTACATAGGGCGGTTTGTAAACACACACATGACAAGAGTATTGTAAATTTCTGACAAGGCAATCCCATTTTTATTAATGAGCTTGACCATATTACTCACAACTTTGTGGTACTCAGAGTTACCAGATAATGGCTGTTGCTGCCATCCAAAGCGACGCTGCCATCTATCTAGTAATTCAAGAACTTCATTAACGAATTAAAAGCAAGGAGAAAAACAGGACTCATGCTGCTATCTATCATTCAAAAAGCAAACGAAGAACTATCAACTAATACTATTTCCAAACAATAGATGGCAGAAAATTCTTTGAAGATAATTTTTTTTTACCACTAGTCAAAAGCTGCCCGAATTTTTATGGCAATAAACATGGCTGCCCACTTTTGAATTCGCAGCCATCCCCAAATAGAATGTTCCTGACGATATCGCTGATTCAGACTACTAGCGATGTAACAAACTATTCAAGAACTGAGTGAAAAAACAACTATTGTTGCAGTAGGCCCCCAAAATTTAGTGCCCTCAAATTTGGGCAGCAAAAAATTCGAGGTTGACTGTAAACCAAACATCTTGAACCCAAAAGAAAGACAAGGGCATAGGCGGAAACTGAAAGGTCTGGGGGCATGATGTCGATTCATATGTATATTTATATATAGAATATACATGTTTTGTGCTGGGCGGACAGTGCTTCTGTGTCCCTCCCCCTATCTCCACCCACAGGGGTTTTTATTCCAGTAGAAAGAATTTTATTCGCCTTACAGGTCTTTTTACATTTTACCCACCTACTATCAGCAGCTGATGTGTGGCAAGTACGCATTTTGGCAGCACCCCCCTTAATGTTAAAGAGAGGTTAAAGAGCAAAATTTTTTATCCCACTTCTGGTTCGGCACCGCCCGGGTCACCAGACCTGCCAGCTTAGTGTTGTGGGCCTGCCCCCTCGTCAGGAAGAGAATACCACATGAGGTGTGAAGTGGAAGCTCAGGAAAATTTTTTTGCTTTCAAAAGCTAGGGGGAGATGTCCCCCCCCCCCCCCAGCGTCAAATTTGGAGTCGACTGATCTAATGTATAAATGTATATATGAATTGACATCATCATCATCATCGTGCGTGCCCCCCCCTCAGCAATAATGACTGCGCCCCCCCCCAGACTTCCAACTCTATCCCCGCCTGTGAGAGAAATACGGGAAATTGGGATTCCAAAAACGGGACATCGCCAGTTACCGCCAAAATTGTCGCCGAAACCAAACAAAGTAGTTAAATATTGCTGAAATTACGGGGAAAAACAATATGACGGGAAATGAAGCATTATTGCAAATTGCAGTACATATTTTTAAAAGGAATTACCCGGGATAAAACATTCACCAAGACAAACGTGGGAGATTAATATTCTCATTTATAGTTGTAGTTATGATAACATACTTTATGAGTTGAAAAATAATTTGTCTTTGACTTCAATAAAGAATAAAAACGCAAGTAGGCTTCGCGTAAAAAACGGGGAAAACCGGGACACTTTTTTCCAAAAGTCGGGACAGCCAGAAAAATAAAGAATACCGGGACTGTCCCGAGAAATACGGGACGTATGGTCATTTCAAACTTACGTAATACTTGAACGGCCCCCAAGGAGAAATCTACAAATTTTCACGATACCCAATCACAAAATGTTTTTAAATAGCTACTGCATAAACTGATCCCTGATAAATCGGGACGTATGGGAAAGACATCCGTACGTCACAAAAAAAAAAACTGTTCAAGTCAAAATTGTGCTCTCTGAATTCGCGTATTGATTTGCAAGTTATTATTTCCGTGTAATCAAACGCATACAATGAACTAATTACAGCTGTTATTCCAATGAGGAAACGAGAACTGACGTTATTGAAACTGAGTATCATAAAAAAAATATAAAAAAATAAATGCCAATAATAATACGGAAATGGCACCGGGACGTAAGGATGCGAGAGGCGTCGTTGGTTGATTGGAAGACCTTTAAATAAACAATAATGTTGTTTATTACTGGCCGCCGCCGTCAATTTTGTCGGTGATTTACGGTGTTATCAGTATCTGTCATTATTTCAAAAAAATAATAATAATAACCGGGGGCAACTATTGGGGACCTCCACGCGCAGCTCAATATCCCCCGCTATTCGTGCTCACTAATGAAATCAAGATGGCGGTTCAAAACAAGTTTTAAAGTATGTTTAATTTCATGTAATAAAATATATTTGTTTTAGGTTATAGTTTCTTGATGTCGGTGTTATATAAGACATCAGTTTGAAGTGTATTCGCCAGTGTTATTGCTAGAATGAGTTGTTGTTTTTTCCCAGTTAACACAGGAATCGTGTTATTATCGTGATCGGTGTTTTTTTTTTTTTTTTTTAATTTTTATTGTTGCCATGTATCAACTTCCTGTTTTGTTGTATTTAGAATCTACACACTATTTACATTTTAAAATTGTTGCTCTTTCTTCACGAGATGTTTCTACAATATCAGTAGGAAGTTTTGTCATTTTGTAGCTTCAATAAACTCTATTAATCCTCTATGGGGGTTACCAAGTTAAACTTCATTAGCGTTTGATGATTACAGGTGGTACCTAACCCCGTCCCCACTGCAGATCCAGTGTTACTGGGAGGTGGGGGGGGGAAAGGAAAGCAGACCCCAGGCTGCATTGTGGGCAGAAATTTCACCCTCTAACCTTTTCAACATTACAGGGAGGGGACATGCTAAAATAGATGCCTGCCTGGCTGACTAAGCATCTAGTTGCGACCCTGGGCAGACCACAGGACCCCTGATTTTGAGATCCTGTAAACTTCCTCCTTATCGGGGTCTATAGTATTTCTGATTTTCATCTACATTTGACGATTATTTAAATACTATCGGTTTATACTAAACGTATTAGTTCAGACGCCTTCAAAAGTTGATACAGCACAGGCCAAATCTTATTTTAATGAGGCCCATGGGTCATTAACCCTCTGGCTGCTCATCGCGCGATTTCCACGGGCAACTCAAATGTAGCAAAATCTGCTCATCCCCGTGATTTCTGCGGGCATGTGTTTTTCTTCCTTTATTGAGGAGCGCATCCCGTTTTTACTCGTTTAACCACTGAAATAAATTATATACAGTATTAGACGTTTCATTTTCGTTTTGGCCAACAGATGTCGTTAGTTGTCCACTAAATTGCGGCATTTGAAGGCACATGGTATTACCTCTCAAACTTCACTTTTTGAGTGAAAAAAAATTACACAATTTTTGAAGCAACTTCGGTCCACAAATTGAACAGTCAGAGGGTTAAACTATATTATACACATGTTATATACTAGACTGTTTGGCGAGTTGCAATTGATCCACTGGCTATGTGTTGAAGACCCCTGTACTAAATTTGCTGGTAATTTAACAATTTGAACTGCAGAGAAATAAAAGCATCCTCCCCCCCCCCCCCCCCCCCCCCCGGCAAAGCAATTTTTCTGAGGCCCCTACTTAAGGCCTTCCAATTTGCAAGCTCATTCTGAAATTTTTTAATCAGATCATTTTTATGAAGCCCTTCCCTCCTCTGCACTTGAGGCCTGTGGGTCGTGCCCATGCATTAAGACGGCAATTGAATTGAATGTATAATTTTCATTCCAGCAGTGAGACGTGATCACAGATTTTCCCAAAGTCCTTGTTCATTACATATCTGCTGTATTGTTTTGACCGTATTTTAAATACTGCGTTATGTAAAGAATCAGGACTTTTGAAAATCCGCAATGGCATCTCATTGCTGGAATGAAAATCATTCAATTTCCCCCATCTAATTTCTCTCAAGCTAGAATCATACAAAAAGTTAACTCAACAGCATATTTAGATATTTCATTTGTTTTCACCCCTGTACTAGTTGATACATAGTAAACATTTTATACATGAGTTGTTATGGGGTATTGGTGGATTGAAAACTTTTGTGACATTTGTATTTTGAACTTACAACTCATTTTATTATTATTGATGCAGCTTACTCTATCTATTATTCATTTTATTGCACTAAAACTCTTGTGTTGTGGTGAGCCAGTGGCTGAATTCAGCCACCTTAGCAGAATCAATAGGCCTATAACTAATTTTTTTTGTCAAGTTTGATGAACCAGTTGTTGAATGCCACCTGTTCCCTTGAAGGTGGGGCTGACAGTGCTCGGGATGATTCTCATAATTTTTTCCTTTTTCATGCCATAAATTAACTATGGAGGGACCCATGAAAAGTTTAGTTCAGGGGCCCGGAAAATGTCCCAGCCCAGGGGAACTGCTTCAGGATGTGGAGGCTATGGTGGGCATCTCAGAAAACTGTCAAATGTGTTAGGCATCCCAATTAATGGCTTTTGAAGCCCGACCTGTTAAATTTTCCCAAAGCTGGCGAGAACCAGCTATTTTCATTCTGTCATTTCTGTCTTTGAATTAATGGTAATAAATCATTTAATATGCCATAATTTCCCGTAAGTAAGCTGCTGTGATGTATATAGGTCCCCCACCAAGAAAAATGACGTGAAAAAATAAAATTTTCACAGACAGTAGGCTTTTTTTATATGTTATAGCACCGTTTTGCCAGTGTTTTTCAACCTGAGGTTTATGGACCCCCGGGAGGATCTACTACCTACTGAGTACTTTGTAAGGAGTCCATGGGATCATATTTTCATTTACTACCATTGCATGATTGACACATTTTGTGAAATTGTAATTATTAAATTTTTTGTGTCATGCGAATTATAAAAAAAATATGTAGTGGATTTTGTGGGAAGGTATCGTCAAAATTTATTTTCTGACACCAAAGAGGGATCCGCAGAGCATTCGTTTTTACCACAGGGGGTCCACAGTTCATTGACCTTCATTATGGAGTCTGCAACATCAGAGAAGTTGTAAAATAACTGGTATATGCTGCATCAAATTTTTATTCAAAAACACAAAAATGTTATTTAAATTCAATGTTGTCACCGTCATTTTTGTTCACCCAGCACATTAGAGATCTTTCTTTCTTTTCTTTCAAATTATGGGTCTATGGCCATCTATGGGCAATTTACTGCCTAGTGAGTTGTGCCAGAAATGTAGGTTCGTGTACCCAACAATCTGAGTGGGTATCTAGTGTTGTGTCTGATTTTTCAGTGCTGGCATCAATATTTCAGAAGTGAAGTGTAATGATTGAATTGCATTTGTACTGTTTGTAGGTCTGTTGCTGTCTGTGGCTAGGCTTTTTTAAAGGGGAGATTGGCTCGCATTTGCGCCCTGAAGTTGGGAACCACAGGAAACCAACTTCAGCTGACCACCACTGTGGTGACAGTGGGGTAGCAACAGAGCTGCTGCTGTGCTCCTCTCCAGGAATTCAAAGCCCAATCGTTGTCCCCGCATCTTGGAGCCCCTAGGCTTAGATATTTGGCAAGCCCCTCAAGCCAGACTTTTCACAGGCCCTTTTATAGTCAATTTATAGAATGAAAATACAACAACAAAATATGATGGTAATTGTCCTGGGCCGCTGTGGTGGTCGAGTGGTCATGGTGACGGACTTTCATCACGAGGATCTGGGTTCAAATCACACCGTCGCCACAGTGGTAGTTGGCTGAAGTTGGTTTTCTGCAGTTCCCAACTTCGAGGTGCGAATGCGAGCCGATCTCCCTGTTGAAAAGTCTCGCCGTATAGAGCAACAGGCCTACAACGTTACAATTATTCATTCACTATGAGTTGAGAAGAAACTTGCAGTTTAAAAAATTGATTGCAGACAGCAGCACTACACATAACAAGCATTACACAGAAACAAACTTCACGGAAGGTCACTATACATGCACACACATTCCAACATATACCAATTCGTTAGTCTGGTTTAGTAGTAGTAGTAATTGTCCTGGGTACCCAGGCTAGAAATTGAGAGCCTTGTCAGCCCCACCCTTGTGAAGGCCATAAGGCCAATGTATAGTTTTTCCAATTTTACAATGATTTAAAGTAAAATAATATTGACAGATAGGGGAAAATGCAAAATGATATAATCAGGCGATGTGAGAAATATATATGATCATATGGGGTTGAAGGTCTTTCCGCCACCATTGTCTGTTGGCATCATCAGGAGGTGTCTAATTTCATTGCTGAATACCAAAGTAAAAAATCATTGCTAGTCATAAGTCTTTTCACCCAACTGGTTATCTTGCCAATGATCACAGCGGGTATCTATGGTTTCTGAGTTTTAGCTGTTACTGCTCTATCTTGACTAGTTTTTGTGGACTCAAGAGTTTTATCCATAAGACTAGAAGGTATCCACATTCGAATCCTGCACAGTTGTGGTCGGCTTGGAAGATGGTAGCACTACACATAACAAGCACTAAGCTGACACAAGCTTCCTGTTACGTTTACAACATGTTCATGCACATTCCATACCATATGTGCCCATTCGTTAGAAGTTCCGCAGAGGAATATGTACTAGTTGCATGTGTGGTTTAGTAGTGGTGGTCAGCTGAAGTTAATTTGCTGCGGTTTTCCAACTTCGATGCTTGAATGTGAGCCATCTCCATTTGAAATCTCTGCAGAGATTACATCAAAAAAGGAGGACGGTTGGTAACCCTTATGAACCTTAAATTAGGGTTGCCATATTCTAAAATTAAGAAAGAAGAACACTTGTACTTTCACCCTTAGTAACATCACCTCACTTCTCCCAATTTTCACAACAGATGGCACCATTTTTCTGACCAATAAAACCGGCGACAACAATAATTTTTGTCAACTAAAACATAACCACTAAAAAAGCAAAAACAGAAAAAATTCTGGGAATTTCATCAGCTATTGGCAATGCATGTAAAAAAAACACAAAAACATTCATATCAATGAAGAAATATGTTTCCAAGTGGAAGGAAAAAAACTTCCCCCAGAAAAAATAATTCTGGAAACCTGAAAACAAGGACAAAGGGGCAAATTTTCCAAAACTAGGAGGACGATTGAAATGACATCAAAAAGAAGAACATCTGATGACCCTACCACACATACACTCAGAACATACATTCCAGCATGTACCAGTTCATTCAAAATACTGTAGAGCAGAGGTTTTCAACCGGTGCCCTTGGGACTCTGTGGGCACTTCCCAGGTGCTTCGTAGCAGCTCGAGGAAAGTAAAATAAATCAGTAAATTTGATTTATAAATAAAATAGAGAGGTCTGAAGGGTTCTACCATATAAGTTTTATACTAAAAAAGGCTCCTCCATAGAAATTATTTGAAAAGGGCTCAGCAAGTCAGAAAAGGTTGAGAACCGCTTCTGTAGAGGAATGCATATGATGTGCATGGGCAGTCAAATAGTAGTACAGTTGATTCCTATTTTAACGAACACCATTATAATGAAAAATCTTGTTTTAATGAAAACTTTTCTAATCCCTTCAGATAAGTTTACATAGGAACAATGTAAAAACCTGAAATTCCGTTATAACGAAGTGTTAATTCTTTAGTCTCTTGGAGTTTGTTATAACAGAATTGGACTGTAGTAGTAGACTCTCTAAGGTATGGCTGAAATTAGATGAAGTTCTCATTCATTTCAATTAATGAGCTCTATGAAAATCTGATGAGTTTTTTTTTATATTATATTCATAGCTACTTCAAGCCCCACTAATTCATTCATGAGCCTGGCCCTTTTTGGAAGAAAGATATGACCAACCCCCTTCAAGAAACACCTGCTTTAGGCAAATTATAGAATGTATTCCAACTTCTCAATCACTTATCATTACTCAAAAAGTGAGGAATAAAAAATGTTTGTTAAGAAATGACAGCAAAATTATTGAATTAGCTTTAAAAGTTAATTTTTAGTTCTTGCAGCTATGTTAGCGACAGCTTTATCACAGAATGTTGGTATTCTTTTAAGAAAATTTCAGGTTTAAAAACATCTTGTATACTTTACTACCCCCCCCCCCTCGTATTAGTTATTTTATTTTTTTATGAAAAATGGAAAAATGATATTAAATATTCTCATTTTCTTTTTTTGAACTGAAATTTCAACTTATTATTAGTCTAATCCTGTTTTAACAAATACCGTTATAAGGAAATTTTCATTTTAACGAACACCTTTCTAATTTTTCAAATAAGTTTACATAGGTTTACATAGGAAAAATGCAGAGACCTGGAATTCCTTTATAATGAAGTGATTTCTCCGGTCTCTCTTGGAGTTATAACAAGATTCACCTGTATTATGCTTTAGCTTCGAACACTTTTTATAATCAGTGACTGGAAGCAGGGCCATAACTAGAGAGGGGTGTCAACTGCCACGGGCAGAAAAATTTTGGGGCGGCAATTTTAGGTGGGAACAAAGAACACCATTATAAAATTATCGCATTTTAAAGTTGTGTGGGGCGGCAAAAATCCTAGTTACGGCCCTGACTGGAAGTATTGTGTATAAAAGGACAGTACGTATTTTTAGCCAAATATATTAACTTGAGATGAAAGTTGTATCATCAAATATCAAAGTTCTGATAACAGTGCAAAATGATGCTCAGTGTTATGATTACATAGTGGGTCCTTGTATGATTTTCTATGCTTATGTATGCCTACGTTTTTCTTGGGTATAAATAAACAAATTATTATATCTGAACAAAATTGTATTTTCCTTTTTTCATAGACCATGTGAAACAAACCCAATAGCCAAATGGGGTTAGGGAACTGCAGTGCTGCCTAACTTTTTTCCTTCGAGGCTGCATTTCAATGCTTGCTGAGCATCCGAGTGGACCCCATCCCGTACTGAGGTTGGGTCACCCTCCATCTGCCTCTCCCGCCCGGAGCGACAGTGACGAGGAACCGCCACCACCTCCACCGCAACGCACTGTTTCTTCTCCCACCAGCTTTCCTTCCACTGTATCTGCACCACCCCCAGCTCCAGTAAGAAGGCCTCTGTGTATATTGTCCAGATCAAGTATTAACGTATCCAGAACTGAATACTTTTTGAATTCCGATGACCCATTATATGTTCTTTGGGATATAAAAGAAGAGGTATCTCCATCTGATTGGATTGGATTATATAAAACAGGTTCGTTTTTTAAACATTTGGAATTATTAAAATTGGGGGCTTTCTCAGTCTTTTATTTATTTACAAATGAAATTTTTAATGGCTTTGATTGGTAATTCAGAGATGCAGAATGTTTATGAAGTTCATGATTAATATAAAAAGTTTTTCACTCATGTTTTATAGATGAAACGGACCCCAACTGTTTCTTAGAATGCAAGAAACGTTGTCTCTCTGGAAATTCAAAGGGTCAAATTGCATGGAAAATTGACGAAAATTTATTCACAGAAGGTGATTATGTGTTGTTATATGTGTGCTAAACATCTTAATACATTATTATTTTGTAAATTTATTGTTTGTTCACTGACCATTAAGTGTTATTTTACTCATATAAACTTTTTTTTCTCTCTCTCATGCAGTGTTTTGTTTTACAGATGTAACATATGTTTGTTTCAAATACTATCATGGCAATTCAGGTGTTTTGCGTGCAGTCAGTTCGGTTCTTACGGTCAAAAAATTACAGCAAGGAATACAGGTAATGTACGATATTTCTTTTTTTTTTTTCATAATATCAAGATTAATGATGTTGAACACCAGTTTTTCCCAGTTTTAATAATTGTCAAATTGTACTTATATATATCCTAAGGCATATTTTATTAATGGGAATGTTTTTGTTGTGAACAATTTATATGAATTATTTTAACAGAGGTTAATTTGTAGCATTCTGGGAGAATGCGTTCCGCTATATGAATCCAGTAAATTTTTTTTATGCAGTGATGTGGAAAAAATATTCTTTCTGAACTGTTGAACTTTGTTGGCTGCTTGGTTGTGATCTCCGTGTATTTTGATTCAACATTTCCAACCTCTCAAAGCAATTGTTCTTTGAAAGGCCTGTAGGAAGTCATTTGTGGGACATATAAATTTATTAGTACAGTGAAACCTGTATGAAACGGAACGTCACTAGACTGAAATAATATTTCATTTTAGACAGATTTCCACTTTACAAAGGTGCAAATAAAAGCATTAATCATTGAACAGACTATATTTTGATTCTGTTTAAGACAGGTTTTCGTCTCATACAGTGCCCATCTTAGACAGGTTTCACTGTATTTGCTGGTGTCACATTGTTTTCTATATTTCTGTTCAGACTGTCTCCAGACTCTGGCTCATAAGACACTGTGAAAACCAATGTTAATTAGGCATGGAACATAAAATTAATTGGATTTGGCCAAGTAACTGAATATCAAATATTCATCTAATGTTTTGGCCAAATATCAGTTATCTTGAAATTCATAACAGTTATGAAGAAAATTGGTATTTTTAATTGAAAATAAAATTATTGGTAATTTTAAATGATTAATAATGAATTCTAGTTATGCAATTTTTTATTTAAATATTAAAAAATTTGTAATTGAAAGGTTTTATTGCCATGATATTGACAATAAAATTTAACGATACATTGTATTTCAATATTATTTACAGAATATATTTTAGCATTTTTAGTTGCAATTTTACATCAAATTAAAAAAAAATGTCAACAATTATTTGTTATCAACTAGCAAGGCATCATTTTTACTTATTTTTTGTCTTAAGCTGTTTTTTGCCCCTTTTTCCTCTTTCAGTATCTCAATACGTGTCTTGTCTAGATACATCCTTCAGTTAGTAAACATGTGTATATAATTCATGCTCACTTCTACCTTATTGCAGTAGGATACTATTTTCAGTTTCCTGTTTTTTTTATCCTAGAAATTCACTGACATAACCTCTTTCACAGAAAAGGGTAGGTATAGACCACAATAAAATATCAGTAAATTTTTAATTTATGGGAAAAATTCCAATTAATATATATATTTTTAATTAGTTTTTGGTGTTTAGATTTACACAGATATTCTACCAAATACCTAAGCACTATTCGACCAAACCGAATACCGAATAGCAGCCAGATATTCATCCCATCTGTAATATTAATGTATCGAATGCTTATTCTTATATCAGTCATGACATAAAAATATTAATAATTGTATTGTCATTATTATTGCAGAATGGCCATAGAGCCGAAGATGTGATGGTGGGTTACTCTTCTCAACAATACCCAGTAGAAATGGTCAAATTCATCTTGTCAAGTAATGTTTTTTCCTCATCAACCATTAGCTTGGAAATTTTTATTTTTATGTATATTCTAGATATTTTATTTATTTCACTCAATGAGCGGCAAATTTAACATTTTATAACAATGTTTTGGGGGTCAGAAAAAATTTATTTGCAGGATTTATTTTAAATGATTATTCTTTGATTTATCACATTCTTTCTTACTACATTAGGCTTGAAAGTACTTATGCATCATGCATATATTAATAAAATTTCATTACAAAGTCACTGGTTTACAGCAATAAATCTTTGATCGCTTTCAGTCTTGTTTTAAGCTCCTTTATATTTATTTGTTCATTTATTCAATATTGTTTGGCCAAGGTCTATACAAGGGAATGTGATGGGGAAATTTCACAGAAGAGATGGTTGATGTTACAAATAAAATTGGAAACTGTTGTACAGTCAATAATGTTTGATGGGAGGTTGTTCCAATCTATTATTGTTCGAATAAAAAAACTATATTTGAAACTGGCTGTGGATGCAAAGATGAGTTTCAATTTTTGGGCATGGTTAATTCTATTGGAAAAGTGTGAAGGTTGGGCTAGAATATTGGAGGTGTCAATATGAAAAAGTCCATAGGGGATTTTGAAAAGTAAGGTTTATGGTGAGATATATACAGGGTCGCAACTAGTGGGTGCAGGTAGGTCTCGTGTCCAGGGTGTTAGACCCGAGGGGGTGCAAATTTCATTCTGAAGCCTCTCCTTCAACATTACAAGGGGGGTGTCAAAATGCACGCTTGCCCCGGATGATCAAGCGTCTAATTGCGGCCCTGGTTAGATATGTGTATGGGTTGAAAGTGGTTGAATATTGAGTTGGGGCTAAGTTCAGTAACGGAGGCAGGTAGTAATAGTCTTTACAATAATAAATCTTTCTATTAAGATATTTTTGCAGAGATGAGTGAATCCACAATATCTCTATCTTTAGAGTTCCTTATCAAAAGCAATGTATAAATAGCTTAATGAGCATTGCATAATTGTTGCCATCTTTTTGTCCCGTTCAACAGATGGCATAAAAACAGATTGGTGCAGATTTTTTTGCAAGTCTTTTTGTGATAATACAGTCTAATCAGTAGAAATATATTCTTATTGGCAGAATTATGAATTGTTCTCAGCTATCTGAATTCATAACTTAAGTATTAGCTAGATTTTTAAAGCATTTTCTTCATCCAGGGTTGGCACAGTATTTAACGTTGATAGTTTTTACCATCCTAGTAAAAACATGTTTTTCTTGCGGTTCTTACCATCTAGAGAAAAACCCATGGTTTTTACCACCTTCAGGGGAAAAAAGCACTGTTTCTGCCGTTATTTAAAAAAAAAAATTATATCCTTTTCGCATTTTTCTTAAAGAAATTCATAATTTTGACACAATGTTGTGCAAATACAGACTACTAAAATTATTATATTCTTAATAGCATGCATATTAAAGTGTATCATTCGATCTTATTCTTATAAATTTTCTTGCCATAAAGCAGGGCTTGACTAATCCTGGGTGCCAGGTTGCCATGGTGACTAGAAAAATCTGCATTAGCTGAACTTTTCTTTATGTAATTATTCAATTGAAGTCTATGAATGACACAAAATTTTCTGATTTCATGGCAAAGGAAGGGGATATATATATACAGTCGGCGGCCCCTTGTATTCGCGCGGGTTACATTCCGGAAGTGACCGCAAATAAGGGAAATCCGCGAATAACAGAAACCATAGTTTTTTCTTGTATATCTCGTTTATTGAACAGCATGAGGAGAGCAGGGTAACGCAGAGGTATAAGGGAATGTAAAAGAGGGCGCACGATTATTGGCGATTTTTTCTGAGAGATCATTGTGATTTCTGTTTGCCGTTTCTTCTTCATATCATCAAGTATGTTAGTGTATGTTGACAAGGCTTCCTCTACCAATTTTTGTACACGTGAAGAGCGTACCACAGAGGGCTCTGTCATGAAAACAATCTATCGCTGATTTGAACTTGTAAAGCCCTTCCGCTATGTTACTCATGGTGTGAACTTGTCTTCCACATCTTGATCTTCTTCATCTGGTACCGCTTCAGTTTCAGGAGCATTCAACTGCATTAATTTCTTCTCGTCAGCACCTTTGAATTGCTATTAATTAGCTGTTCGACTTCTTTTACATCCATATCATTGAACCCTTCTCCCCCCCCCCCCACCTGTTTTGCACAGTCTTTTATAGTCTCTTTAGCTGGCTCTGTAGAAATGGTTATGTACTTTAGCGCACATTGTGGCCAAATGTTAATCCAACCCGAGATGACTGTTTTTCTCTTGGGAGCTGCCACGGCTCTAGTGGTGACAGTAATGTCTTTAGAGAGCCATCTTAAACACGCACAACTCAAATTTTGTAAACAAAACACATCAATGACGATTTCTGTGTTGGAAAAAAAACCCGCGAATATGGAAACCGCAAATGGAGGGGGGGGGCGCGCGACTGTATATCTGTAAAAGTCGAAAGAAACACTGTTTAGGACCATTTCTCTTGAGAAAAAAATTATGCTTATCTCCTGAACAATTTGGCTAGCACAAATATTTTTTAATTTGTCAAGCCCTGGCATATACATAGTCTCATACTGTTATCATATGCTTATGGATTAAAAGAGAAAAGTATACACCCTATAAATTCTAGTAAAAGTATCTGTTCATAAATAGCAAAGGCTGGTTTATTACTTTGTTGCCTGCTATTAGAATTTTGCCACCTTTCTGTTTCAATTTGATGTTTTAGACCATAAAATTACACCAGCCTTTGCTACAGACCACTTACTAGGGGTCCCCTCCTCCATAAATAACGCCTCTGATAAATGGACACATAAAAAATAATTGTACAAGCTCTTAGTGATAATAAAAAGGGGGAAAAGAACCAAAATCTTGATTACATCATTTATCATAATTAAAATTTGTTTGTAAAAAAAAAATTAAGTGACACCCATATTAACCAATAATAAAAGAAATTGTAGGCAATAGGCTCTCTATCTCTATACTAAAAGTAATATACAGTGAAACTTTGATATAGCAATACTCTGCGGACCGAGAAAAAATATCGTTGTAGAGGAATTTATCATTATATCGAGTATCGTTGTAGCGAGGCTACACTATACAATAATCTTATATAATGATCTCCTCTCATCGATATTACTATCTGCTCCTGATTCATAGTGTTGATATACTCTATTTCTAATGATAACTCCCTTATAACAATATGTTTCTTTGGCCCTTTTAATTATCACTATATAGGCTTTTCATTGTAGTATGTTTAAGTTATAAATTGTACAAAATGCTAGTTAGAATTTATGCATACAAAGAGGTGGCAAATTAAAAAAAAAGGATTTTACATCAACCTAATTCAAAGTGTGTTGCGACTCAAACTGATCGTGTAACAACAGGTTCTGTTTCAACAATTCTTATTTTTCTTTTTTCAATTAAGGCTTTATTTTATTTGAATCTTTTTATAATAATAATTATTTTTTTAAACAATTATTAATCATTAGTTAAGAAAACAACTGTTACTCCGCATATTAATGATCAATGCGTTTTTACAGTTTCTACCACAGTATTTACCAGTAAATACCTAGTTTTTACCATGTCCTGGTAAAAACCCAATTCTGTTCTTCATTAGTAGCAGTGATTTCAAAGAGAACTACAAAAGCATTTACAGTTGCAGATTTTATTTGAATGAGTGTTTCATTGTTATCTTCCTCTGTTCTAGATCTGCGCGCTAGGAATTTGAAACGGGGTATGTTTTTCAATCCTGACCCCTATGTGAAAATAGCTGTCAAGCCTGGCACAGGAGAAGGTGTTTTATCTATATCTCATTATGGTCAGTTGTGCAGAACGATTCCTGCAGAATCAACAACACATCCAACTTGGCCAGGAGAGGTGATTTATCTTTCTCCCCTCTTTTGTGAAAATGAAAACCAAATTAAAAAAATAATAATCATGCTACTTATTGTTATAACACTAATTATTTGATTCAGTTTTAGTTTCTAGTATAAAATCAGGGAGCTTATTTTGAATTCTGATGGTTTTTAAAGTAATTGCTGAAACTTTTTTTTTTAAATTAAGCAAAAAGAATGTAAAACAAATTAAGGCTAAGATACTTTGATGCTTAAACAGTAAAGGCAATGCAATGTGGTAATAATTCTAAAAAAATCATCTATGATTAAAGGAGTTTCTCTCTGGTATAGAGAGTGGTTTATGTAAAACCATGTTTAATCTGTTTTCCTATATTCTTTACATAAATAACTATTTTGCATAAAATGAATCATTGAAACAGTTATAATCATAAGCCACATTGAAATATTGAGTCCTTTTCATCTCGTTGTATCACATAGTATGAGTTTGTTGCCTATCCATCTGATATCTTGGATTTTGAAGTCAAAGACAAGTTTTCTAAAAGCAGACCCATTATCAGTCGTTTCCTCGGAAAATTCACAGTGCTAGTCAGTCAACTGCTGGATCAGTGTAGTGGGTAAGTTTGTTTTCCTTTCAAATACCTACGAATGCTATTCTCTGTAATATATATATATAATCAATATATGTCTCACTTATGTTTGAAACTACTGCAAATACTTTTCGTAAATTTTTATTTTTGTTTCTCTTACATAGGGTGCCAGTAGAATTTAGCTTTGGTCTTTGCAACAAGAATCCATCAGATCATGTAACTGGGCAACTTTTTTTTACTTTTAGCTTGGAAAATGGACCAGGTAAAGACTCCCAATCATATTTTATATAATTGTTTTTACACTTATAAATATTTCTGCACTTAATAAACTGCAGTTAAAAGACACTTTTAAATGTTAAATTTCTAGATCTTTATTCACTTGATGTGTTTCCTAAACAATTTTTTTAGGTTTTTTTTTTTTTGGATAGATATTCTTTAAAACCATTTTCTTCATCATTACTGGTTAAGTTAAAATAATGTTTAAATATTAAAATAATGTTAATTATTGTAATATTTAAAATAATAATGTTATGTTGTTAAAATAATGTTTATTTTTATTTGGTACTATATTTAATAAATGTCATATCAAATACTTATTCCTGAAGTTAAATGTCCCTCAGAATTGTAAAGATCTACTTGTAGTGCTCCAGAATAATTGAGATTTTCTTGTACAGTATAGATTGTTTTTGTGGGAAATGACACAAAAGATTTTATGTTAGAATATCAAAACAAAATTATGGTGTATTTCGCTTCTAGCAAAAAATTTTCAATGCACTGTGGAAACCATTAAAATTGATTTGTTGTGTTTCAGAGAATTTTTTTCTCTGTGACATTAAAATTAACAATTATATATGAATTTTTGCATCACAAGATAAATTATATGTATTACATATAGATCTTAGATTAATCCAAGCATGCATATAAACCATCATATTTATGCATTTAAAAGAAATTTTGAATTTGTTATCTTTCATTTAGTGGATCCTTGGACAAATATACGACAAGTCCACAATCCAATCTATGCCACAGATTTAACTGATGCACAGATATCTGGTTCTTCCGTCCCAAATACACCACAGCATATAGAACTGAACAGTAGACCTGCTGTTATTAATGGTAACGTATCATCCAGCAATAGTGGTAACAGCAACCATTCAGCTGCTGGGTCACGTGCATCTGAACCAGTGCGCCGTGATAGTGCTCCTCGCAGCGTGCGATCTGGCTCTGACCAGAGTATCAATAGCATCACAGCTGCTGTTCCTCCTATACGCAGAGCATCACAGGCTTCGGTTACACGCCTGTCAATTGCACCTACTACAAGCGTTTCAACTTCATTTAATGGGACTAGTGCAACAAGCTCATCAAGTTCAGCTTTCACTAATATGGAGTATGTTTTGCAAAACCCTATTGAAATGCCACCTAGTGCAGCACCCCCACCGCCACCTAGTCCAATTCCTATGAAGGAAGCTGACATGCCTCCTCCATTACCACCTAAGCAAAAATTGTCAAAAAGCCATAGGCCACTAGAGAGAAGTAAAGCATTCAATGTTGGGCAGGGATCATCATCACAGGACAGTTCATCTAGTGGCGCGATGGATTCTTCTGAGACAAGTCAACCATCTCTACACAAACCTAAACATGCCAAACCGGAAGACAGTTTTCTTTTAGAAATTGTTGATACAGATGAACAAGATGGTGTAGTTGAGAGTGATGATGCCACACCCTGTCAGGAAAATTGCACTAATGTTCCATCATCAGCATCCATGCCTTCTTTTCATGATTCTAGTCCTTTGCCACCAGCACTGCCACAAAGAACATCTAGTGGTGCTCCAAGGCCAGCTGCCCTCCCTGTTGTTAGTCAAGCCATGGATGGATTTATTGCATGCCAAGGTGATACTTCTTATTCTGGTGCAATGAGAACAGCTCCACTTGCTACTCCTGAGCATGACTCGATACAGGAGGGTGTGCCTTCATTAGAAAATATAAGTGAAGCTGTGAGCTTAGAGAGTGATGATAGACCAAATTTAGATTATTCTGAAATTGGCCGTAACATGAGCACGTTCAATTCATCTGATCTGGATCATGAAACCTATCTGTGTTTGAGTGATGCCAGTGATTTGGTGACTCGATATAGCAACTCCAGAAGTGGGGCTGCTTCTGAAAATGACCATTTGCCATTGGATTGTGATGAAGTTCCAGGAAGTTATGGAACTTGTGTGCCTGATATGAGTACTCCTCCTTGTAGTAGCCCTTCTTCGCAGACATTGAGCGCCAGTGAGAATGAAGAACCTCTTGATGAACATGATGGTGCTGTAAGGAATGGATCATATGGATCCGAGTCTGACTCGGCAGAGGCAGAAAATGCGCATGCATACCCAGAAACAACTCTCAGGGAACCATCTTTCCCTAGTCGAGCTGCATCGGGCATGCCTTTGGCATCTGGCATTCATTGCAGCACCAGCTCTTTGAGCTTGCTTTCAACACCAGACAGTGTTCAAACTCCTATATCCCCTGGACTGATAGTTAGTCCTGCAAGTGATTTAAGCACAGCTAGCCCCACTGATGAAACTTCCGAAGACGGTACATCTCCAGCAAGGTCTCCTTTTTCTGATGAACGAGAGAGTTCTGCAACCACGCCAGTGTCTTTACCAGGTTCATCAGGCCATCTCATTGCAAGTAGACCTGTGTCTGGTCTTGTTCAGAGGAGGAATTCATTAGGGTAATTCTGATTGCATCTTTAGTTCATAATATTGGTAATTTATATTTTTATCCATTCATTTTAGCATTCTGGTTAACGTTTCAAATGAAACGAAGGAAATAAATTGTAATGTAAATACATTCTTTAGGATTCTTTAATATGGGAATGTAAGTAAGAAGAAAAATGGTTTATTTTGTACATTTGAAAATTTGAATAATCACATGATGGTGCTTTGAGCGCGTACATCAATCATCGCTCTGAGGAAGTGGCTTTCTTTTCCCACACATGTCGGCGCCGATGCCATAGATTTTTTCAACATGTTTTTCTGCCTCAGCTAATGAATACAGATTCAACTAGCATACATTTTAGTTGATATGTATGCACATGCTAACATAAAACAGCCACTTTGTGAGCTAAATTTTTGTGGCAATCAAAATGAATCCAATGAGTAACTGTTACTTGAGCAAAGTTAATTTATTTCCTCTTTGTAATCGCTTTCCAGATACACCTCTCATTCTCGTTCAAAAAGATTTTGAGCTGGTTTATGTGACATGAATGATTAAGCTAAGAGGGAAATGCATTTTAAAAAAGCCTCAGACTTGAACGATTTCAGTGAATACTGTAAGATTCTTAATACCAAACTGAAGTCTTGACATTTTAGGAGCTTATATTTTCAATCTGAATGTGAGTGAGAGAGAAATGAGCTTGCTGTCACATAGCACACCCAAATCATGCACTTTGTTTTTCACTACGGCTCACAAAGCTGACTGCATAGTGTAAAATAAAAATATGTTTAGTTTTTCATCTTCCTTTAAATTCTCCTTCATCCACAGTTGTGATGTGATCAATCAGTACTTGTGTTTTTTACAGTGCTTTCTTGTATTTTATAAAACTTCAAATTTTGGAATGAATTAAACGATTTTCCATAAAAACCTATGTGAAATCGCATTTCAGCTAATGAAGATTTGGGCTAACAAATGTGATTCTGAAATGAATTATCTTCATTAGCCAAAGTATCATTTATTTAAATGTTTACTTATTAAAAATTGTAAGCTCAGAAAAGCTTTGTAGTTGACCAGAAAATTTGGATATACCGTATGTACTCGTGTATAAGCCGAGTTTTTTGTGGAAAAATTTGTATCTCAAGGGGAGGGAAGGTCGGCTTATACCCTGGTCAGTTTTTGATGAGAAAATATTGCTCCCTTCAATCAGTAGTCATTTTTGTAGCAGTGTTCAAAAAACCGGAATTATTGGTATGGGGTTATGTTCAAACCCCCACTAAAGGCTGTACAATCGACGTTGGCCCACCTGGTATCAAAGCCAATGATGTTTTCGATTTCTTTGCCTCGGCTTTGACATTATCGAACCGATAATGTTAAAGCCGAGGCAAAGAAATCGAAAACATCATTGGCTTTGATACTAGGTGGGCCAACGTTGATTGTACAGCCTTTAGATGTGAGCATAAACAAGCCTCGCAAATACTATTTGAGTAATTTGTGTATCAAATGGATGAGTTCCGATGATAAAGAAGAAACAAAAAGTGGTGCCTTGAAGAAACCTGACATTGGCCTAGTGTGCCAATGGCTACATGAGACGTGGAATTCTGTTTCCACTGAAATCATCTGATCCTTCAAAAAGTGTTGCATCAGCAATGAGATGGACGGACCTGAAGATGATATCCTCTTTGAAAGTGACAATGGCAATGACAGAGATAAAGA
This sequence comes from Pholcus phalangioides, assembly GCF_987345545.1. Lineage (NCBI taxonomy): Eukaryota > Metazoa > Arthropoda > Arachnida > Araneae > Pholcidae > Pholcus > Pholcus phalangioides. Next base: position 39,377,276 of record NW_028301606.1, read on the forward strand.
CAAAAACGAAAATGCCACACCCCCTATACACATCTAATGTATTACCATGAGCTTGGAGACTTAAAAGAAACGGATTAAAAAGTTTGAATCATTTTCCATTGTAAATTTCCATAAGCTGTTCATTTTGCATGAAAATATGATTTTTTCTCTGAAATACACAGATTTTTGGGGGTCGGCTCATACACAGGTTTTCAATTTATTGCGGTTTTGGTGGTCTTGAAGTGGGGAGGTCGGCTTATACACAAGAATATACAGTAATATGTTGCAAATCCTGTTAAAAGTACCATTTTGTTACATATGTATATGATTTTTACTAAATTCAATCCTATATTGCCATCTTCACTCTTTGCTTTTTAATTGATTGAGCATCTTAATTAACTTTTATTCGCGTGTCTCAAAGTATCTCCTGTGTCAAAAACTATACTTTTATATTAAAATTCATGCTGAATTTTTTATATTTTTTTATTACTTAATTTTAAATTATTACAATTACCATTGCTAGTTTTTTTTATAAGAGAAAATCCTTATAAACACTAAATTCAAAGTATCCATAAAATACATATATCTATAAAATTTTTGCCTGAATTTCATAATAATCGTTTTTGCTTCTAACCAAATTAAAAATCCATTAGTTGTAATGCAATTAAGAATTTTAACAATTGTATTCTGTGTGTGTTTCAGATCTCTTTCTTCTTTGCCATCTCTGAATTTTTCTGCTGCCAGAGGTGAGCAACCGATGTCTGCCACATTACAGCATTTTCCTATGACTCGTTTGCCTTCAATACCAGAAAGAACTATTCGTTATCAGCGTGTAGAACTTGATGATCCTCTACCACCCCGTGAGCTACAATTTGCATATTTTAATATATGAGAAAATTATTCAATATGATACGTCTAATACTTTGACACTTACATATTTTTAGGTAGATAATTAAGTTGCTTAGTGTCATATAAAACTTATAACTGTGTGAGCTAGGAGGAGCTAGGTTTTTATAATTTATTCTCCTTATGTGTTATAAGACATGTAATATACAAGAATAAAAATAGATAATTTTCCTATGGTCATACGCAGGAAAAGTGGTAAATTCACAACATATGAAGAGTGTTCATTGGGGGGGGGGGGGGAATATTTCAACATTTTCATAGCTTCATGATTCATTCCAGCAAAACATCCAATTATTGATCAGTTGATAGAGTAGGGCTTTTACTGGTTGTAGTAGACTCAGTAGACTCTCGTTAATCCGGCACATAACAGACTAGAGTGCGCCAAGTTATTGAAATCGCCGGATTACTGGAAGTACATTGAAAAACCCATTTAAATAACCTCTGTGCAAAGACATACACTGACATGTTTTTCTCTTCTATGATAGAAAAAACCTGCCTAAAAAATGCTTAATTATTGAGTCTACTGTATTCTATTTCAGGGTAGAGGGTAAGGCTTGGAACACCATCTCTTTTTGACACCACTCACATTTTCTCCCCTCATACATGCGAAACCCCTGTTTTTGGAGGGAGGTTCTGTCCTCTTCCATCTTAGGGCAAATGAAATGGCTTTCCTTATGTTCTGACACAAATAGGGAAGTTATAGTTTGGCTTTTTTTTTAAATTCTGATATTTTAAAAAAAAATTGTGAAAATAAGTAGCCAGAGCTAAAGTTATATTCTCTTTAGTACATATACAAGGTTTCATGAAAATCGGTCAAAAATTGTTTTTTACAGAGAATATATGCAAGATCACACACAGTGTAACAATCAGAAACATATTTAACACAAGGTTACACTCTTTTCTTTGTGAATCTCAGCAATTATACTCACATTATAAGAAATATAATGCAATTTATATTTGGCTGTTGGTATTTTTTTTTTATGAACCCTCTGATCAAACCATTTTTTGATGATTTTTCCAAAGATTGGGAAGCTCGCATTGATAGTCATGGTCGAATATTTTACATTGATCATCTCAATCGAACGACAACTTGGTCTAGACCAACGACAGCATCACAGCAGATGACTTTAGGAGCAGCTAGTGAATTGCAACGTCAACAATTAGATCGAAGGTATCTTTCTGTGAGCTTATTGTATTCAATCAATACAATATATTGTATATATCAATTTATATTATATTGATTTTGATACAGTAATTATCCTGTGTATAATTCATAGCAGCATATCCATCCGAGTATGCCAATTTCATTCATTAATAATGAAATCCCTAAAATACAAGTGTTCGTCATATTTTTGTAGAAAATATGTCAATTTTTTGTATTAACATAATTTTTTTTAAAAATTCAACCTTTTAGAAAAGAAGCTGCAGATAAGATGCAACTGTATCAGGCAATAGATTATATCAGGGGTGGCCAATAGCAGGCTGCATGCGACCCGCAACAAAATTGAAAAACAATTATATTTTTAATATTAGTTTCAATTTACAAAATTGTGGTTGATGTAGAAAAAAAATTTCTGGTTTGACAAAAACAGTTTGCATTTTCAACACTCAAACACAAAACCTTTTTAAACACACAGGTCACATGGATTTTAAAAACCTACTGTGGGAGTTATGGAAGTAGCAAATTTCCTTGTCTAATCATCGGATATCATTGATGGTAATCTTGATGAAAAAAATTTCCCTCAAAAATTTGCTTTTTTAATTTTATGATACAAATTCAAAACTAATGTGCTGCTGTCTTTTGGTAAAAAATATTTAATCAAGTATTTATTTAGAACGGAAAAAAAAAAACAATCTCTAGAAAAGCATTTTGCATAAAGTTCTGAATAACAAATTCCAAAATATCAAATTACTTTTTTTTGTTTCATTAAGTTTAAATATTTTGTGAAGTAACATTTTTCACTCTGGTGAGAGCATTAACATTCATAATTTGCTGAAAGAAAAGAAAAATGAACAACTTCTTGACAATAATTTGTTAATAATTATTTATAATTAATATTTACTTAAATGAAAAATTCATTTAATTAGTTACATTTAGTTAGATCCCGTCAATATGTTTGAGGCCTGCAATGCCACCACAAGCAATCATACTGGGTGCGGCTTATATACCAGAATTTTGTTCCTGGCATGACCTGCGACACTACGTCTGACCATTATGTTGGCCCTCGAACAGAGAGCAGTTGGTCACCCGTGGATTAATATTATAAATGCCTGCTAAGAAACTCGTCCGCAGATTATATGCAGGAAAATTTATTAACTAAATTTGGCTTTGCAAAGTATTTTCATCATTTCTATATACTTACTGAGGTATTTTTTGCAGGTACCAGAGCATAAGACGGACAATAACTTCACGTCCTCAGGAAGAGAGCAGTAGCACTTCTGCCACATCTGCCGCCGCAGTGCCTTCTTCATCCAGCCCTGAAAATCAAAGGATTTTGTTGTTACGATCACCAGCAGTTCGTTTTCTGACTAGAACAGATTTTTTCAACATTCTCCATATGAATGATGTATGCATCTATTGTTTTTTTATTAACCCATGATCTGTTGAATGCCATTTGAAAAATAACTTATCCTATTATTACAACATTTGAATTAACCATTTGAAGGCTGAACTATAACTGTCACTTATTGTTTTGAAATTTGGAATTTGAGGTCCTTTTACATGCCTATACATAGGTCAACTTTGAAATTTGAAGAAAATTTTTTTTTTCTTTGTTGTCCACTATGTTCCATTCACACTTGGGGAAAGGTGGAAGCGAAAACTGGTATCACCTATATTATGATGATTATTTCTGGAGTATAGTTATCATACAAAATTTTCTATTTTCTATTACAAATTCACAACACATACCATTTTTTTAAACACAAAAATGTGTGTATAGAAAAATAATTTTTTTTTCTAATGTCCATGATAAAAGAAGGAAAACATCTTTGATGGAGACCTGTTTGCCACATTGGTAGCATTTATACATAGCGTTTTTTGGGCAAACTGTACGCCATCTTTGCATCACAGACACAATATAATGGCTATCAGATGACCTGGCTTCTTTTTTTCAGTTGACAACGTGGACCTGAATGAATGGTTAACCCCTTGTTTGTTTGTAGAAGGTTCATTATCACTTGTCTTTAAAATTCGAAATGGGAAATATGATCCGCTTCTCACAACTCTGAATGAATTATCTCACATGCTATAATGGTCTATAATGGTCATATGGCAAATCTTTTTCCAATAGAATTCACAGCTTTTTTTCGGATTCGGATTGCTCAAAAATCTCCTTGCCTTTTGTTGAAATTTTCATGTGAGTGTTGCACTTCCACTTTGCTCCTGTTTTCTGCCTCACATCTTTTAAAGAACACACTTCGGGAGTTTTTAATATCTCATCCTCGTTGTTGCAAAAATATATCTACCATTCCACATACATCAGTTGAAACTGTTGTCACTAGATCATTTTCAACAATATCCTCTTCATCCATGATGTTCCCATGTTCATTAGCAGGTAATTGGCCACATCCTCTGATAAGAGTATCTAGATATCCTACAGCTTCTTCTAATGTGAGATATATTTTTGACATTGTTGAGTAACACAGTGTATGACACAGCTGAACATAAGACTATCTATGATTGTCAATCCCTCGGTTTGCAAAAACGAACATTTTTATGCATTTCTAAGAATGTAAGAATAAAAGTAATTCCCCAATATATAAACAATCCACCCCAGAAAGCACATTCCTTACCCAGAATTCGCCCCTATACACATGTCGAATGATGACAACACCCTGTGGTTCGAATGGGAAAATCAGAACAGAACACTGCACATTAGAATCTCGCTCTCTGGAAGGGCCAATGTTCCATGAATGGAACATGCATTTTTGAATGCATGTATGTAGCTTGTTCACATGTAACAGCACAAAGAAACTAATTTATTTACTTAGATTGATGTATTAAGTGGTAGAAACACCCAAAATAATTTTAAATCTACTTCAAAATTGAAATTTTGGGAAATTTTTATCGAAATAAAGAAAAATTCCCAAAAAATGTCTAGTTTCAAAATTTTGTCAATAACGTTTACGTTAATCTTGAAGTTTCCAAATTTATTTAAAAAAATACTTTGTATTTTTCTCTATAAATGGTAAAAAGCCAGAAATGTTTGAATTAATGTTTATCTGATATTTTTACAAATAAAAACTATGTACCGTTTATGGAACATTCATTTTCAAACGGTTAAGTAGTAAAAGTGGATATTAAGAATAATAGTAATGGAAATTAATTTTCACTTATCATATCCTTCAATATTTAATCTCAGTAGAGTACTTTGGTCAAAATTAATGATAACTATACAAACTGTGGAACATTTTACTATTAAACATAATCAGCAGGTATTATTTCATAAATTTGTTTGTTGCTCCCAATAAAAAAATTAACAAATTTATAGAATTCTGAAGACATTAGAAAATTTTTTTAAATTTAATTCTTTTCATATAATTGGGAAAGCACAAATGATCATTTAAACACCTAATACTCTGCTCAAAACAATTAGAGAAAATGTAGTTTTTATTTGATTGTGATTTTTAAGCATTTTAATTGATAAAATAGTGACAAAAGAAATATTGTTAGATATTCACAAAGGGTTGTATCACAAGAGTTTATCATCAACTGAATTTTAATAAATTCAAATAATACATATTCCCCTAATTGTTTTGAGCAGTATATTAATTTTTTTTAAACATTTGTGAATTGTTCAAGTAAGTTTGATTTGAAAACTGTTTCTCTGGGGGTTAAGTATATCAGGAAAATATCTGATATACCAAAACTAGTAATCTTCTTCATCAGCAACTGTATTGTAATGAGTTATCAATTGAACTACTTTTGAAACTATGCACTTTCATGTGCAGAATACGCTGATGTGCATTTCATCTCAGTTCAGTTGATACAATCCTAACATCAATGAAAAAAAAATTACCCTATAATTCTTAATTTGCAGAGTTGCCAACTGCTATGGATTGTCCGTAGTTTATACGGACAGCCGCAATGAACTACAGAGGCACTTAGTTCTACAGAGGTGCCTCTCTACTACAGAAATTGGTTTTAAAAAAATCGGGTCTTTGAGTTTCTTGTGGTGTTTCACTTATTATTATTTTTATAAAATTTCATTGATCTTTACCATGACGATGAATTCGTATACACATGTGAGAGAGTTCGGGAGAAGATGAACTCAGAGCCAATCTGTTTTGTCTGTGTGTGGAAGGCAATCTGTAAAGCAGCTTCAAAACCCGCTGCTCTACCAACACCTTCTATAGCAGAAAGCCTCCGTGCAAAGCTCATGACATCACTGAAGTCGTCCATTTCACCTATAGTCATTGCATTTGCTACAAAAAAGGTTAAGATTTCGCATGCATCTGCCTGCTTTATCCAATGGCTGTAGGTGAAATGGACAACTTCAGTTACGTCAAAGGTTCGTGCGAAATCTTTCTGCTATAGAAAGTGTTGGCTCTATTCGATGCCCAAACGTGCAAAAACCTGTTTTCCGTCAAAACTGCCCCATGCTGTGGTATAAAAACAGGTTTTTGAATGGTTCAGCGTGGCAGTCCAGGCACAGCTTCATTTTCATAGTGCATCGTCGAGCTCTCAAACTTGCATCAGAAAGAACGTTTTGCCGTGGGAGCTTTGATACAAAGAAAACGAGAAATGGGAGTGTCTGGAGTTGCTAGACGGCCGTATATACGGCCAACAAGGATGTATGCAAGTTGAGATTCATTGAATATTCATGAATTAATAAGGGATTCTGCAACCTCCAGAGGTTGGGGGACTCATGTGGCCTGAGCCCTCTAGGTTCCAGTGTTCCATAATAATAGGTACTGTATTTAATGACCTTTGAATTAAAATTGAAAAAAAATTAAATTTTGAGTGATTTTTTATTGTACTGTGATTATGTTGTACTGGGGGTACCCCCCATGGCAAAGTTGAACATTCATCACTACTAATGAGCTGTAAGCCAATGTTGGCATGTCTGAATTTGTCATTATTTTATTTTTTCTCTGTGTACAGGAAGCTCTTGCTATTTATAATAGAAGCTCTTCGTTGAAGCACATGATCACTAAAATCCGTAGGGACTCTTCAATTTTTGAGAGGTATGCATTTATTCATATTTCAGTACAGAAAATAATTATGATAAATGTATCTGAAATGTGTTTTTTCCCCTTTATAATCTAATCTTTAATATTTATATTGGTCAATATTAATTTTGTTGTTTATGTACAAATTTTAAGTGAGTACCTGAATTTTTTTTTCACCCCATTGGGAAAAAGAAGAATGTATAATGAGTATTTTCATGTCATGTATTTATTATAAGTGATGCTGACTAAATATCAAAACACAAACTTACACATAAACTTATTATTACAGGTACCAACATAATAGAGATTTGGTCAGCCTTCTGAATAAGTTTGCTGATGTAGCTAGAGATTTACCAAGAGGCTGGGAAACAAAATTGGATAGAGCAGGAAAGGTAATATATACCTCTAATTGAAAAATTAATGTTAATTTTGCCTTTTTTTTATCATCAAGTATTAGCTTGCATTTCATGTAGACTCGCTACAGGAATTTGCTCCCTCACATGAACAATTTTCTAAATTCCCTTCCTACCTTCAAATTTATTATCTTTCAGTATGCATGTTGATGATATTTGCATGGAATATATTTTTGTTCAATTAAAAGTGATGTTTTTTTTTTCTGACATTTTTAAGCAATTTTTTATTGACCATACATCTCGGAGCACCACCTTTATTGACCCTCGTCTGCCTATAGAAACACCATATGTGAATCCTAACAAATTACCTGTTCCACTTGCTAGACGGAGAAGTCGAAGTGCGGGAGAAGAAGAGATTAGACCAGATGCTAGTGCTAGAGTAGGTTTACGGTTGATTTTTTTCAAAAAAAACTTTCTCGTATGCCTGATTTTTGTATGCAGTTTCTTAAAATATGTAATTAGAAATCAACTAAAATTTTTTACTGGTCAATCAAAAAATTTTAATAGATTAATCAAATTTTAACCAAATACTTTTAAGTAGCCCCTATATGGGGCATATAGTACAGTAAAACCATGCTAAATGGACGCCCCCCCCCCTCAAATGCAGTCACTTTTACAGCCAAATAATAATGTCCAGTGAATAATAAAACTGTTTTTCAAACCCCTGATTAACAATCACTTTTTTTTTACAGACAAATTTTTTTTGTTCCACCAGTGTCCGCGAAAGAGAAGTTTTACTGTATTTATTTCTTTATAATAAACTTATTAAGTAACTGTTTTATATTAATTGATGCTACAAAAATATATTTTACTAATTTTTCTCTCTCACCTATTTGCTAGATGTAAAAAATATTAGAATAGATTAAGAAATTAAGGCTCCACACTTGAAGTGATACTGAACATATTTCTGCCAGATCTTGGAATTTCTTCACTAGGATCATTTTTAGAAAATTTCATTATTCTTTCTTCGCTAAGGTCTTTTTTTAAAAAATAATTTTCCTAAAGAATCAATCATTTTACGTTAGTCATTTATTTTATTTTGATTTCCATATTATTACTTTCTTCCTTAGAAACTGCTCTCAAATGGCACTAGTGGAAGGGGGGGGGGGCTGATGTTTCCAGAATACGAAAAATGCTGTTGACAATGGAGACAAAAAATTTTGGTCTTGTCTTCTGGAACTGAAACTAACTGGGAGAAAAGAAACCTCTAAAACTGAAATCATCACTAATTTTCATTCAATTGACTTATATTTCCCCCCCCCCCCCCATCAAAAAATTTGATCAAAATATTGATTCAAATATTTTTAAATATAGTCACTCTTCCAAAATGTTACATCTAAAAATATAATTTAAGACATCTAATTGGGGTTTCATCAAACAAAAATAAATTATAAATTTTTATAAAAATTTTAATCAGATGAATCGAGTTGAGTAACTCAAATTTAATTAACTAAAATTAACTAAATTTTTGTAACTGTGATTAACCAACCCAATTAATCAATTAATCATACCAACCATAGTAATTATACATATTTAGATTTCTAGAAAGATGACTCACAAATATACAAGCTAGAGAGCATTTCTTCTAGTTCAAAATGTCTAAATAAAAAATAGGGGGGGGGGGCAAATTTATTCATGTCCAAATATTGAGAAGGTGTTATTAAACATCACATTTAATTAACTAATTGGGATTCCAGACCTTCAAGATGAAATGTATGGCTTTTGCACTTTTGCATGGAAATTTTTAGTCATGATAAGAAAATTTTGAAAAAGTCATTCAATTTATTTCATGTAGTGCAGTCATCAAGTGCTCATACTTGGGGTAGCTGTCTTACTTGGGATGATCAAGTTGTTTTAGTGAACCAAAGTTTCAATATAAATAAGATAAAGGGAAATGTGAGAAACCTCTTAGTGTCGACCGAGATTGGTACACTTTTGTTGGGTAGCTTTTCAAACATTTCAGTGTTTTGTTTGTTCATTTCAGCCAAAGTCGCTATACACAATGTTTTTCAAGTTTTTCTCGTTCAAGTTAAGTTTTCTACTTTGCAAGTTCGTCTGTTCCCTTTTTGAATGTGTGATATTTTCTTACCGGAGAACATACTCTATGATTTTGTCATAAAGATTGTGACATTATTTTCGATGAATAAAATTATTTCTGAATAGTTTTTATGTTTTTAATCTGGTATTATCTTAGGACTTTTTTAAAAAAGATTTAACCTGTATAAAGCTTAAACTAAGGCACTCAAACAATAGACAACACACAAAAGCTATACTTCCCAAGTTGCGGTACCTACCCATGCCTAACTTAGGACAAATGTCATTTTATTTTATTTTTTTAGATGCTAAATGTACACTTAAAATTTCAAATTATTAGAACAAAGAGCCTAGACATCCTTCAGAATGTAGTTTTTTCTTTTCAAATTTTAATGTTTTATTTAGGGTTTGATTTTTCTGTGCAATTTTCAAAACTGTCCCATGTATGGACATTTGACTGTCTAAGTTATGAATGTGAAATATCTTTTCTGTACGGAAATTTTGTATATATTCATTTATTTTGCATTCACATTAATTTTTTCATACGCAGCCTACACCACCTGCTCCAACTGCTCAAGGACCGGTTCCCCCACCTCGCCCACCTGTGACTACATCATCCACTGTGCCTCATGTTGTGCCTCATGTCCCTACAGCATATAATGACAAGGTTGTAGCTTTCTTGCGACAACCGAACATCATGGACATACTGAAGGAGCGGCATGCCGCTATTGCTTCAAACCAGGGTCTTCGAGACAAAGTTAATGCTGTAAGGGCTGATGGCAATGCAGCACTGGAGCGTTTCAGCCATGATATTGACCTTACGATATTATTAAGGTAATATATATGTTTGAATTAATGGAAAAGAAATTTGCGAAAAAAGCAAAGATTAAGGAAAAGGAAAAATTTACTAAAAAAACCAAACCTCCAATTCACTGTGGTTTTTTTAAATGATATACTTATTGTCTGTCATACTTCAAGTCAAGTTTTCACTCTTTAAGTTTAATTTATATAGTGAAATTTGCCTAAGATGAACATTGTAGGAGATAGGAACCTGTTTTGAATGGAATCAAAAGATAGTCTGTTCAATGATTAGTTCTTTGATGTGCACTTTTGTAAAATGGAAACCTGTTTAAAACAGAACATTATTTCAGTCTTTTGATGTTTTGTTTCATCCAGGCTCTACTATATTTGATGATTTTTTCTTCCATTTTTATTATTATGGGTGTTTCGTAATTTTCCAATACGAGAATCTAACCTGTATTTCATATTATAATACTTATTGTGATCTACACTTTTGCTGGGAAAGATTTTGAAGAATTCATGCATCAGGATTTTAATTATCTAAGTTACTCTAAATCAGGGGGGGCCAACAGCTGGCCTGTGAAGTGATTTTGTGCGGCTCACGATAAGGTAAAAGTATCGTGAAAAAATTAAATTTGTGACCATTATTTGAACTATCGGTTCCAACAGCAGATTTCTTAATTAACAAACTGTTTTCAAACTTCTTATTTCTAGTGATGAAATTAATTTAATAACTAACTAATTCAATTAATAATGAAGCAGGGCTTATACATCGAAGTTGCACCACTTATGTGGCCCGCGACTCTATAGCTGATCATTATGTTGGCCCGCAAACAGAAAGAAGTTGGCCACCCCTGATCTAGATATTTGCATGCAATTTCAGTATTCATAAATCATGTTTGTGGTTTTTTTATTCAGTTTGTTCGAGCAAGAGATCATGTCTTATATCCCAGCCCAGTTTAGTGGCAATGGAGCAAGTAGTAGCGGCAGCCATCGTTCACCTCGAACATCACCCCAGCCTTCTCCCCAGGCATCACCAGGTATTTATATTTGAAGCAGCAAAAAAAAGGGGGAAATTGAGTGTGTGTTGTAGTAGAATTAATCACTCCTGCTAAAACAGCAATGTTATTTCAATTAGGACACAAGAATTTTTTCTTCGATTCACAAAATAAAAAAAAAACTTGTGTTGAGATTTAATATTTTAATTCAACCTTCATGTCAATATACATTTATAAATAAGCCACTTCTGTAAGTTATTTATAGAATTTGGATTGGAACTTCCTATTACATTGTTTCTCCAATCTGAGAGGTTCGGTTTGTGTCACATCAAATGGTAACTTTATTTGGACCTTACATGGCATACATTAAACTTAATAAATATGTAAACTCGTAAACAATTTGTAATTGATTGCATTTGTCTGTGTGTGTGTGTGTATATATATATATATATATATATATATATATATAGCAAAATATTTAACAGATTTTGAATGAATGAAGTTCTTTAGCTTAAATGTGCATCTCTACTTATCCGCTTCAAATAAAATCTGAACAAATTTATATGAACATAAACAATTAATTTGAATTGCATTTTAGTTCATGTTGACTGTCTTGTAGTTGCTTAATATTATTACTATACTTTTAGGTTTGCAACGAGCCAATGTTAGAGCACCTGCCCCGTATAGGCGAGATTTTGAAGCAAAGTTGCGAAACTTTTATAGGAAGCTAGAATCAAAAGGATATGGCCAAGGCCCTGGAAAATTAAAGTGAGTTTTTTTTGCGCCAGTAAAAAAAGGTTTTTTTTTAATTTCTTCATTTGCAAAAATTTTCAATAAACATTTTCTGATCATTTTATTTGTACCTGTATGGATTTAAAAAATAAATTAAAATAACAGAAAATTTGTGTAATGTCTTGTTTGATATTTAGTTTCATATAAACAGTAAAGATGTATTTATGTTTTGATCTGATTGCATATCTGAAAGAAATGCTACTCTGCATCAAAGATCCATCTGTAAAGTTCTGTATGCAAAACTTTGATGTAACAATACTTTATAAGGCTCAAGATCCCAAGAAGAAGGAGGAAAAAGCCTCAGGAGAACAAAAATCATGAGAGCTAGATAGCATCGAAAATAAAGATAAAAACAAAGAGGGGGGAAGTGAGTGGAAAATGATTGAGGAGGATAGTTGTCTTCAGTCTACGTTATTATTGTAATTTAAATAGTAAATCCCTATTTAAGTTTGCTTTAATAAGTGCTCGCTATTTGGAGAACCTGTGGTCATTACACCATCCATATATTGTAGTCAAACCTCATTAATCCTTTCACTCTCACGCTCAAACAGAAAAAGTCAATTTATTGGCACCTTGAGCATCAAAGGTTTGACATATTCACTTGATACTAATCAAAAAATTTTCACATTGGGCATTATCAAATTGCTGTTTTGTTCAGAAGCAGATTAAGGTTGGTTGAGGTCCCTCCCTCACCAAATTAAGAAAGGTGTTAAGTTGGGTTTTTTGGAGCCCTTCAAAAGCTGGACCCGGTGCATCTAACATTAAATCTGCCTGTGGTTTTGTTGGTTGATGCACAATATTTTAAAGTTTTTCTACTTTGCCTCAATGAAGTTCAACTGCATAATTTTTGTTAAAAATTGCAGGTATTCACAAACAGTAACTCCTTATTTTTGTGAATTTTCATTTAATTCTAGGACTGTAAATTTATTTAATTGTCGTACATAATTACTTGAGTAATTGAAAAAAGAAACAGTTTGAAATTTCTTTGGCTTTACTGAATTTTTAGGCTGAATATTAGAAGAGATCATTTACTAGAAGATGCATTTACAAAAATTATGGCAGCATCCAAAAAGGATTTACAGAAGTCACGCCTCTACATTAGCTTCTCTGGGGAAGAAGGGTGAGTTTTCTTCAATTTGAATTAATTTAATATTTTTTTGTTGAAAATGATTGATGACATTTTTAAAATAATAAGAATATAGTCTTGAAGTCATGACCCTACAGGTGCAATGACGTGTAAAGTCAAGAAACAAAATAGTCAAACCCTGATTTAACGAATTGGAAGAAACCAACTATTTAATTTGTTAAATTGGGGTCAAATTTATCAGGAACATAAACATACTTGAAACAATAAATTTCAAAAACTACTGGCTTTGGGGGGTTGCTGTTACAATTTATTTCTAACACCAATTGAAAAAATATGCATAAAATTAAGAACAAAATCAGGATGAATTCTATCGGGCATTTGCTTGATAGAAATTTGTTTTGTACTTCCAAATTTTCATCACAAATTCTGTTGAAATTTACTAACTAAAAAACGCTTTCTCTTCAGATGACCAACTATTCTTTGCTTGTTAAGACAGAGCACAAACCTTTGAAGTAACTTTATTTCTTTACTAATTCTAAACATGTGGAAAGCATAATTTTTTATGGTATTGGTGTACATCAATTGGCCACTGAAACCTTCCCACATGTTCTAAATGGCTGTATTGCCTCTTTTATTCAAAAAAGGAAGATTCGTACTCCTTTAGTTTGTCTCTAAAGAAGAGCTTGAGGTCAAACCCTGGGAAGTCAAATCTTTGGTTTATGGTTTTAGGGAATGAGAAATAAACAAAAAAAAATTATGGATAGTTTAAAAAAAAAATCTTTATTTTGAGTGTTTTTATTCGTTAAATAGCGGTTTGAGCTTTGATTTTAACAGAATTTCAAAAAAACGTTTAAAACCAAGGGATTTGTTAAATCTTAGTTCATTATATCACTGTCTGACTATACCTAATACTACTACTTAATCGTACATGCATCTTGTATACATCCTTCTGCTGAATTTGTATACTTAATTGTAGTACCAATATAATATTAATTTCTTATGTTATCTGAGTTGAAAACACACACTCATCCATGAAGACCCAGCTACCTGGTTGGCAAGTCTTATAAGGTTGCATTATGGGCAGTGATTTGAAATGATCCAATCCTTGATGAATGATTCAAATTATTTCCTATTGGTGCATAATTCTATTAAAAATGCTTGATTGATTGCACATAGTTGACTGATTTAGAATTTCCACTAGCTTGTCTCTGAAACTTTTTCATAAGTCAAAGTAGCTTATAGCAAAGCAGCTCGTGGAATTAATAATTTACATAATTACTTGAGTAATTGAATAGACTTTTCAGAAATAAGGTTCATTTGGCTACATAACAAAAAGGCTATATAATAAAAAAGTCATATACAGGCACTACTCAACACTACATGCACTTCATAAATACTGCACCTCTGGAAAATTCCTAACAAACTGGTACATGCCAGAAACTCATTTTTCAAATTTTCTATGTATGATTTAGAAATTTCTGTATATACTTTTGAAAAGTTTCATGCAATGAAATTTTTTTTTCTTCTTTTGCAAAAAACATTTAAAATTTTCAATGTGAAAGTAAAGTATTTAACAGTATTATCTGGATGTAATATCATTCCTCTATTTTTGTTTATTTCAATCAATATCAGGCTGGATTATGGTGGTCCATCTCGAGAATTCTTTTTTCTTTTGTCAAGAGAGCTCTTCAACCCTTATTATGGACTTTTTGAATACTCTGCCAATGATACATACACTGTCCAAGTAAGCCCAATGTCAGCTTTTGTGGACAACCAGCATGAGTGGTTTCGTTTCAGTGGACGTGTGCTAGGTTTAGCTCTTGTCCATCAGTATTTATTAGATGCATTTTTCACTCGACCATTTTATAAAGCTCTTCTTCGACTGTAAGTAATCCTTATGATTGATAAGTTTTTTCCTATGAATTATTATTATTATTTAAATAGTTTGGGGGAAGACAAATATGATGAGATAGTTATGCTAATATCAAAAAAAATTGAATTATTTTTCATTGTAAATTGTACAAAAATTGTTTTTTTTTAAATTAAAAAACTAACTGAAATCAAATCACCAGAATTATGCATGAAACTTCAATTTACATTCTGGGAGAACTTCAGTAAATTTTCAATGAATTGAGAAAATTGGTCCTTTTTTTTTTTGTGCTTTAGCCCATGTTCCTTGAGTGATCTTGAATATCTGGATGCTGAATTCCATCAGTCCCTGTTGTGGATGAAGGAAAACGACACCACTGAAATGGGACTCGACTTGACATTTTCTGTGATAGAAGAAGTTGCTGGTCAAATTGTTGAAAAAGAGCTGAAACCAAATGGAAAGAACCTTGCAGTTACAGAGCGAAACAAAAAAGAATATATCGAGAAAATGGTCAAGTGGAGACTTGAGCGAGGTGTTGCTGAGCAGACAGAGTCTTTGGTGAAAGGATTTTATGAGGTAACTTCATGTTCTTATAACAAGAGGCAAAGATATTTGTGTTGTATTGTTATTCTGTTTTATAAATTCAGCTTTTATGAGTGTTAACTTTAATATAAATATAAAAGTTGATAGAATTAAATTAAAAGTGATTCTTTTTTTTTCTCAGATATCGTGTGCTTTCTGAGTTTAAAAAAAAGTATTTACCTATCTTATGCAATTGTTATTATCACAAAGGCTCCAACAATATGTTATTGATTGGGCAAGGAATTCACGGGTGTGAAACATTGCTGTGAAAGGTGTACATTTTGAATTGATTGTGTTATTGCAACAAAACTGCTGGCAAAGGACAGTTTATAGCCTATTTCTCGGACTCCGCACTGCGACATCAGTGTAGGTCACTGCCTGTTGGCAACATTTGTAACTAATTTTGAAGCTTCTGTATCAGATTTTTTACGGCTTTCAACATACCACTTGTTTTATTCCTCTATCAATCACTGTTTCCAAGTTATTTCATTTTAAAATCAAGGAGTCCTTTGCGGGACACCCTGTATATAATGATCATTGATTAAGAGGAAGCAAAACATTGACAAGAAGTTAAGTATTAACATGATGAGAGAGAATTATAAACTCTTTGGGTGCATTTATACAATCATCAATTTCAATATCCTATGCATATCATTGAAAATTAAAATTGATATTAAATTATTATTTTATTCAATACAATCTAAATGTCTTATATCTTCAAACATTTACACAAACATTATCAGTCTAATCATTACATAGAAAAATATATTATTGGATTCTCTTTCGTAACATATCTCCCAATTAGCAGACATTTTTGGAACCTGTAGAATAAGGCTTCAATGCATTTCTCTGTACAGCAAATGACATTTTCAGTTAACGAACAAAGGTTTTTTTTTTTTTGCATTATCAATTTAACTGTCTGAAATGGTTTATTTTTTTTAATAACATGCATTTTATATTTTTATGAAATGGTTTTCCATCTTTTATGCCATCTTGTATGTTTTTTTTTCATGTGGAAGTCTTTTTTTCCCCCCGATATAGGTTGTTGATCCACGTTTAGTGTCAGTGTTTGATGCCCGGGAATTGGAGCTAGTTATAGCTGGTACTGCTGAAATTGATATATGTGATTGGAGGAAAAATACAGAATATCGTTCAGGTATTCCACAGATAAAAATTATTTTAATGAAATTTTTTTATGAAAGAGATTTTTAGGACAAAGGACCACTACTTAACCACGTATGCACCTCGTCCATATTCCTCTGCAGATCTTCAAATGAATTGGTGCATGTCGGAATGTGTGCGTACATGTTGTGAACCTAATGTGAAGTTTGTTTCTGTGTAATGCTTGTAATTTGTTATGCATAGTGCTGCCATCTATTTTTCTAACTATTAATAAAGTGTAATGATTGAACAATAGGAAAAGGGACTGTGGTTTATATATCATTAAACCAAGAACAAGGATCTTTTAGAATGATTACAGAAGAACCTTTATTGTTTGCTAACTGATATGAACCTGACTTTTGATATAGTTTAGATATATATTCGACATCCATATTTTTTATGCCACCTCAATGGGCATTTTGTCTGTTGTGGCCTTTGTATTTGTATAACTGATTCGTATGTCAAAGAACAATCATAATTTGTCGTGTTGTCGAAGATCACAACATCAATTCTCAATGTTTTTACAGAATCATAGCTTTGTGAATCTTCCTACCCTAAGTGTCAGTTTTTCTGACCTGTTGATATTTGCAGCAGAAAAAATTCATTTGATTTTTTTTTCATACCATAATAATGTGATGTTCAGAGAATATTTATTTCATTTGTTATGAATTCTTTTTCTTTGCTTATTATTCACCCGAATAATGAAATACTCTTTTTATACTGATTAATTATTTTTTTTGTGTTGTATTGATTAGGCTACCATGACAATCATCCAGTTATACAGTGGTTTTGGCTGGCCATTGAAAAGTTTGACAATGAACGCCGCCTCAGGCTTCTTCAGTTCGTCACTGGTACATCCAGCATTCCTTATGAAGGATTTGCAGCTCTTCGTGGTAGTAATGGCCCAAGGAAATTCTGCATAGAGAAATGGGGGAAACCTACCAGTTTGCCAAGGTATTTTGCAGTTTCTTTTCTTTTAAAAATGCATATATAAAATGAACAGTTGACTATTGTACAAATTGATTTAGAAAGAATCATCTGATTTCAAAAGTGATGTTTTTTTAATTAACCACTAATTGAAAATTTTTTAAATTAACCACATAAGTAATGCATGAACATAAAGAGATAATGTCTGATATTTTTAAAAATTTTCAGCATGACTTTAAGTGGCATGTATGAAAAGTCTTGCAAAACTGCAAAATTCTGCAAACCACAAAACACATTCTAATGAAGTCAGATACAAAAACTGTCAACCTCTACAGCCTCTTGTATGTGAAGGCAGAATTTCAGTCATTTTAGCTTATCACTAAGCTTGGAATTTTGTATGGCTTGTAACACATTTGTTTCCTCAACACATACCAGAAAATAGGCTCAGGAATACTCTGAATAGTGATTACCAGCGGACATCATGCGAACAAAAATACACAGAAAGCTTTCTGCTAACCAGATGCCATTTCACTTTTTCACCAAGAGAGCTTCCTGAACGATACACTAGTGTCATTGATTGTTCATAATCTAAAGCAGTGATTCCCAACGTGGGCGTTAATACCCCCCTTGGGATTTTCCCTTTATATCCATATACAGTTGGACCTGCTATCACGAAGTCTTGGTCAGGTCGGTAATACTCTTCTGAAATACCAAAGGATGTTTAGAGGTGTCACGAGTTCAATACCCAGTTCATCCTTGTCAGAAACTTTCCTGACACTGGGGTACAACAGAAACGGTGACATGACCACAGAAAAAGATTGCTACCGCAGGGAGTCCCATATCGAAGGATTAGCACACCAACCTCTTGATGAGTATAAAAAAAAAGGCTGCCATTCAGAACTGCCAATATCCCGGTCTAAATAGTCCTTGTGTGCAGAAAATGATCGTGGTGCGACAAAAATGATCAAATATAGCAAAATCAGAAAAAACAGCAAAACTATTCGCAAGCATTGTTATATCCCTACTGGCTTGAAAAATCGTTTAAGCAAAATAAAATATCTTACATGCATGATACATATTTTTCAGTAATCTGAGTATTCTTAAAATGAATAGATTAAGATAATATATTTTAATAAAGATTAAAAATTTAATATCTCACATAATTGAAATATAAAATGTGGTTCCTCTTTCTTTTAGAAGAGGACGAACACCAGAAAATTTTTCATCTCTTTTTCTTTTTTTTTCAACCATTTAAAGAGGGAATAACAAACTTCAAGTAATCCCAAGAAACTTTTGTTTTTTTTTATACCTCATTTTCTTTTCCCATTTTTGGCTTTCAATTTAACTAGCTACAGTTTTTCAGTCAATGAGTAGCATTTTGCACTTGGACATTCTCAAAATTAATTTACACATGATGAAACCATCACAACTAACTTCCGAATCTAGCTTGAGGATGGCAAAAGTGTACTAAAGGTGCTTTGGAGGTTAGATGCTTGGGAGTAAGTAACCTCAATCCTTTTTTCATAATGAGGTTTTTTCTGCAAGCAAAATAAGATTTAAGAGAAATGAAGAGTCAACATAGGATTTACAATACCCAAAACTGCCCTACTAGAATATCTTCCAATGAAAGAAAGGAGATACATTAACAGTTGCAGAAAGGCAAATTTTTGGATAAGAAGATTTAGATAAGATTACAAAGAAATTCGTGACAATTCCATGTTCGAAAATTGATCAAAAATTTGTTTTAGAGGCATACTTTGCTGAAATCTGTGTTTGTTATAATCAATCAAAATATCATAGATAAGCAATACGAAATTCATGGGACACGAAAAACTTAGTTGTGTGTAAAAGTTTGTAATATCTGTGTTCATTATAAGTGAGTGTGACTGTATTATTTATCTTTCTGCATTTTTAATTTTAAAAAACACAAGCCTATGATTTTGAAATTGAATGATCCTTTCTGAATTGCCCTGTATTTTATATATTTGTCATTTCACAAACAAGTTTTTGTTAGAATTATTATTATTTTTAAATTATCACTTGCCAGCTTGGTATATAGTGGCGTATTTACAGGAGGGGGGGGGGGCTTATATAGCCCAGGGTGGTGCTGCCCCAAGTTCAGAGGGGTGGTAAATTTGAGGAATGAGTGGCTAAGAAAACTAGTAGAATCAGAGAAGTGGCAAAATATGTATAACTCTCATTAAATCCACCTCTGCCCAGATAGCCAAGGACTAGGTCAGTGAGTGACCAAAAAAGTGACCTAGAGAGTTTGCAAGCACATGAATGAGCAAGAGTGACCTACAAAGCAAGGAACCAGACCAGTGAGTCATCGTTACACTTCACTGAAAAATCTGACAAAACACTATATATGCACTCAGATTGGTAGGTACATATATTCACATGTTTGGCTCAACTTATTGGGTAGTAAATTACCCATGGTGATAAACCAGAGTTTTGCTTGGTCTGAAAGAAAGAAAAGACCAGTGAGTGAACTGGAGTGCACGCAAGCATATGAATACCCAAAACAGTGACTTAGAGCAAGCTTGTGAATGACAAAAAAAAATGACCTAGAGCATATCTAAACATGTAAATTATCAAAAGAGTGACCCATAAAGCAAGGAACTATGTCAGTGGGCAACCAAAAGAGTGTCCTAGAGCATGTGAAACATGCGAGTGACCAAAACAGTGTACAAGAATGTGAGTGACCAAAACATTGTGCAAGCATGTGAATGTCTAAAAAGAGTGACTTAGAGAGTGTGTGAGCATGGGAGTGACCGAAAGAGTAACTTAGAGACACATGTGTACTTACAAAAGTCGGGGGTAGGCCAGGCGGATTGTAGCAGAGGGTGGTGAATTCAAGGCAAGAGTAGTCAAAAAAAATTAGACTAGAAAGGGAAAAGGGTGCCAAAAGTCATATAGCCCACAGGCACAGGTGGCAAAACCATTACCACCTCGGTTGGTATATGTCTATAAGAATGAACTTGATTGCAAGATAATAACCTTATTATTAAATTTTTTCGAGAATGCAAATCAAATGCTTTTTCTTTGCAGATTTCAAAAGAAATCACTTTAAAAGTTAATACTGTATTATTATTTGTTTCTGAATGCATCAGTGTTGCAGCTTCAGATAATGATGATCTTTATGTTGATGTTTCTTTTAAGGGCACATACTTGTTTTAATAGACTGGATTTACCTCCATACACAAGCTTTGAGATGTTGTATGAAAAACTGCTGTTGGCGGTGGAAGAATCTAGTACATTTGGTATAGAGTGATTTACTTTGTTGTTTATGGCGAAAATAATGACAGTGTTGCAAGCAAGTCACGTTTCTCTATGCTTCTTAAAAGAGATTTAAAAAAAAGATGATGGCTGCAAGATTTACTTCATAAATATGTTGCATATGCCTGCAAATGCATTTATTTCAGTGTTCGGCTGAAACAGCTTGTTGATAACATGCAGCCAATCAAAAGTTCCTCCTTTGGACTGACACTGACAATCGCCTTCCTTATGGATATGCCATACTGATGATAAATGCATGAAAGGAAGTAAATACAGCGATGAGAAGCAATGAGTTAATTCTGTGTAGCAGCTATGTTAAACGCATTCTGTTGAGAGCTTCGCAAATGAGCACAGATGGGCCTTGGCCAGGAGATGCGCCTGGAGGATGTATCGTTTGCTGACCATGTCACTGCACATTTATCCCCACTTATTCAGTGGGGGGCAACACTTTTTCTAGACATATTGGGGGAAAGGAAAAGAAAACAATGTGTACTCAGATGTCCAAATGTGTACTCAGAATTTTGCAAAATATAATTAAATAAACTTTTCAAAGTTTATAAAACACAATTAACTTTGTTAATAGCTCAACCATCTAGTTTTGATGACATTTCTTTACCAGCATAGTTTTTTTTATGCTTTGGGCAGCAAATTCGTTGTTATAGAGCAGCTGAAAAAAAATCAAATGAAGAATTTTAACCTGGTTTTGCTTTGAATTTTTTGTCAGAAAATTCAAATGCTGAGACAAGAAATTGAGACTTTTGCTTTTCAAATGCATGTGTATACTCATGTGTTTTATCATCTGCATTTTTGTTGGAAAAAATTTACATCACAATATAGATAAAACTCAGAAGATGTTTTTTTTCAATCATATGAATGAAGTAAATTATATGGGTATGTGTTTTTTTTTTACTTATTTTTGAAAGTACAAGAAAGCCAAAGAGAAGATGACAAATTAACTCTTACTATACGTAACAAAATTGTGTTTAAACCAGAATTTGTTATTTTTTGGTGCAAAGAATTGTTATCGTTGGATTTTTGTGATTATGCTAACAAGAATATATTTGAAAGCAGTATTGAAACATGTGTTAAGGTTAGTCATGTGGTGTTTGGTCTCATGTAATCAAAATGTTTGTCAAGATTAAATATGCAGCTGGGTAACTGTATTTTAAAAGTTATCTACAAGAGGAATTTATCATTTATTCCTTTTTTTTACTTTTTTAAAAATATTTTATGTGAATTTATATTCTGTATGTGCCACAAAACTATTGATTCAATTTGTGTTTTTTAATGCATTTTACATTTTATTTTGCATACTAGGAAAAACATTTTTAGTATGAGAATGGCATTTATGTGTGTGATTTTATGTGATGTATAATTTTTAAAAAAAAAACACTTTTATGTTGTGGTTTTATGTATGAAAAAACGTGTTCAAAAAAAAAAAATTATAGGGGAAAATAATTTCTGTAAATTGCCATTTTTTAGGTTTGTTTTGCTCATTTTAAACTTCTCATACTTCATGGCTTTCATTAATTTAATCATGACTTTGCGGGGATATATAAATTGATATTGTGCATGTGTCTATCAAAATTAAGCTTGATATGTATATGAAAATTTAAGTTTTATGTTTGAAGCTGCACTGATATAGAGAAATCTTTTCTTATTTCTAACTTATCAAAAATGATTTATTAAAGAAAGTGTTTTAGAATAAAATCCTTTTGTAACATGGAAAATATGGGAATTTAATACCATTATTTTGTAATCTTAATTATAAATGAAACTGAGTTTGCAACAGTGGTATGTGATGTAAATTAGTTGCTCATTCTTATTTTAAATTAATATTTTCCCATTCATGAATTTTTATCTTCTTGCAGAACTGAAAATTATATGATAATTTTTTTAGTTTAAGTATCATAAATACTTTTAAAATATTCTATTTCATTTAAAAAAATTTGTTGCCTGTTAAATGAAAATTACTCTTCGTAATTATGCCATTCAAATATAAATATTTTTTTAATATTTTTCATAATTTTTCTATGATCAAAGTATATGAATTAAATTCAGGTATAGTCAATTAAAACACCTGCCTTGTTTTTGTTAGTTTGAATCAAAGTTCATGTTCACACTCACCTCAAATTAAAATTTACCGTTATAATAAGAGTGCCAATATACAGTCAAATCCTGATTTAATGTCATCTATCCCCAAGAATTTATGAAATGTAACGAGTTTAGCGTTATATTGGATTGTGGTCAGAATATCGTATCAGAGAAGTTCATTACATAAATGCACACCTGTATTACGAACTATTGTATATATCAATGTCTTATTATGTTACTCCATAAATAAATTAACCTATTTTATATGCATTCAATCTCGTAAGTTGAGAAAATTCATAAAATTATAAGCATTGTACACAATTACTTAAGTATTTCTTGTTATAGAACTTCGCAGAACCATACACTTACCTCTGAAATCATTTTAATTCAACATAAATTAAACGACACATTTTGCAAGTACAAAAACAAAATAAAAAAGGGAAATAATAGCAGAATTTTTTTTAGGCTGGGCTGTATAAAAGTTTGATAAAAAATCTTTTATCAAACTTTTATGGTGTAATCCTGGTCTTATAATCATAAATCTCCTATTTTTTGGATATTGAAAGAACAACTCTTTTTGGCATGATTGAATGGAACAAATCAAGGGAGATGATTTCTTAATGGTCACCTATACTACTGGAAATGACAGAGTTAATCATGCACTGTTGAAAAAATTTTCTTGGCAACCTTGAACAAGAAAACATTTTATTTTCTGGATATTATGCTGAGGTGAACTCGGAAAGAAAAGTTATCTTGTCTCCGCCGGGACTTGAACCCAGGCCCTCTTGCATACTGGGCAAGCATGCTACCATCTGCACCACTGGAGACATGACCCTGCCTTCCTTATTTCATGCACTGTGATGTGAGGCACTGAAGTAGAGACATTAGTAGCCAACTTTAGCAATTGGCCCCCCAGGTGGAATGGTTTAAAGAGATAGATGGCTTTTTCTCAGCCCAATATATCAAGGAAACATTTTATTTTCTGGATATGCTGAGCTGAACAAACTAGTATGTTCATTGTACATTTTCCCTTATAAACACATCTTTTTCTTTCAATAGGTTGGTTGTTCAGGTCCCTACATAGGTTCAGGTATTTAATGTGCTTCCTACAAGATCCCCTGACCACACCATTCTTTATTTGTTAAGTTATTTGCTCTGAACTGTTATGTTGACCAATAAAAAAAGCAAAATGATAAAAGAAGAAATGCTGTGGAAATTCTTTAGAAAATTACACATATAGACTTTATATACATTCAGATAATAGTTGGCATTGTAACGAGTTGGTCCTAAAAGAGATTTTTTTACTGAAAATTTATGGCACTAAGTGGGGTTGGCAGTTTAACAGGGTTTGACTGTATTTTATTTTTGGATTACTTTAGAAACTTCTAAATCACTGCTGGATGTTCTGATACTGGTCTATTTTCTTATACAGAATAATAATACTGGATCAAAAACTAATGTAATGCTTTATGTTAGGAAAATTTTCGTTGTCAGCTCAAAAAAATTACAGTAAAACCTCTATTTTGCAGATACAGGTGGGACAAAAAAAAATTTGTCCGTAAAAGAGGGACGACTGTTAATAAGGGTTTTGAAAGGCATACTTTTATACACGAGAAATTATTTGTCTGTGAAAGAGGGGTGACCGCATCCAAGGGGTATCTGTTAAGAGAGGTTTTACTGTATTTTAAAATCATACAAATGGGAAGGGATTCTTAAATTAACTAGGTGAATTAAATTAATTGGATGGATCACTAAAATATTTAAAAACGTTTCTTTTTTTTTTGCTGTGCTATTTGCAGAATCAGCAATCAAAAGTGGTTTTATTACATGGATAGTGTAGAAAGCATTTTGAAATTATCTCTAGTCAAGTCCCAATAATTTCAATATGATATTTTCTTAGAAAGGATAAAGCTGTTTTATGACTTTAGCTTCATTTGTAAAGTCTGTCATAAATCTAGCCATGTATGAAACTACTCATGTGCAATATGAACGCTTTATTGTTGTAATTAAATAGAATTCAATTTCTTTTTTATGACAAAATTATACTTACATTATTACAATTTCATTGTTTTTCCAAACTTGCTTATTAAGGCTATTTTTCTGTCCAATTTAAGAAGTCTTATTTCCATAGTCATGAATTGTTTCCCCACATCAAAAAACTTCCAGCTTAATATATTTATAATGTATGGTCGAAATGATGCTGTGTTTAATAGGATCTACTGTTATGTGTGTTTATTTAAAATATGCAAATTCGCGGCTCAAAAAAATCTAGGCCTGTGTGGGAACTATCTTTACCCATGCAGGACATCTTGACCATGTTTTTTTTGGTAGATGCTTTGTTTTTTACCTTTGCAACTCTAATTTGGCGACCCTCCTAGAATGGCAGAGCCACCACTGATACATTGTCTATTATAATTACACAAACTAAAAGTAATGCATATTTCTATGCATTTTTGTTTTTATAGATACATTAGAAAAATATTATTCTCAAAATATATAGAAAAAATACCTTAAAAATGCATTCGATTTACTTTATATATATGATGAATATAAATTGTTTCATGTTTTTCAAACTGAATTTTTATTTGTGTGGTATGAATGTAGATGAATCTTGCCTTTTCTTTCATAATAACGCAATAATTTTTTTACGCATATCATTCGATTTATTGCAGATTTATTTATCAGAAAAATTGATATGAAAGTTCTATTGCCTTTTTAATTATATCATTCCTTTTTAATGAAGACCAAGTTTTTTTTTTATAATTTTGATCATTTATGGTTATAAAATATTGAGAGTATTTTTTTCGATACATATTTCAACTGTATTTGTCATCAAAATGTGAATGTCAGTGAAATGCGTCTTTTTTCCCCACTTCTACACAAAATGATATATATATAGGGAAAAAGAGTGGGATTACTTCAGCCGAGAATCAGTATTTTTAGTTTATATGCATATAATTTTGCTTGTAAAAATATGATGTTGAATATGTTGCTATGTTTAAATGTTACTATGGTATAATGCGTATATAAATATATATATATATATATTGAATATATAAATGTATGTTTATTTTTCACGATCCTCTTCTAAAACATGTTAATGTTTGCTCTAAAACAAGCCCAGACCTGTTATGGGGGAAAAACAATTGTGTTGTGATGTCGAATGAATTTTGTCACTCATTCAATGCTGTCATTTAATTTATATTTGATTGTAACTTGGTGGAAAATCATGTAGATGGAAAACAAAAAATTGGTTATTCAATTATAATTATTTATTAGACGATTGTGTACTGTTTTTCTCCTCCTCCTGTTAATTACTTGGATCAGAAAATTACACTAAAAATAAAAACTATTTCTATCAAGCATAACTTGCTCCTTTAGTGGATAACAATAAGGAAAAAATATAGTCTGCTCTGCTTATGGGGGGAGGTTGGAAAAAAAAGGCTAAAATATTTTATTATATGCAAAATTCGTTATTTCTATACCCTTTCTTGATAATTACAAAATTCATGGAAAATTTAAAAAAAAAATGTAATATCCATGTTACTTGTTTATTACAGTGATAACTTGGCTAATGAATGCCTTGGTTTATGAATTATTTGGCTGACATTTTTTTTCATGCCAGATTAATTTATTTCCACCACAGAATCATTTTTCAGAAAGATTTTGAGGCATTTCATGTTAAATGAATGATCAAGGTTAAAGAAAAAAAAGAGCCTTGGTTAGACGAATGATTTTGAGTGCATATGATTCTTAAAACAAAGCTAAATAATCTGGACATTCCGGGAACTTATCTTTTTCATCTGCATGAGTGTGTGAGAAATGAGCTAACTATATCACATGGTACATCACCCCACACAATTTTTTTTACTTTGGCTCACAAACCAGACCGCATAGCATACACAGTGTAAAATATAAAAAGATGTTTAGTTTTTTAATCTTCCTTTAAATTCTCCTTTATCTAATTGTGAAGTTGTTTATCCTATTCTTTAGTCCATACTTGTATTTTTTACAGTGGCTCTTAGTGCTTTTATAAGTTTTTATGGAACTTATCTTCAAATATTAGACTGTTTCTCTGGAATAAATTGAATGATTTTCCATCTATGTAGAAAAATATAAGATATCATGTTTCAGCTAATGCAATTCCAGAACGGATTATCTTTTTTAGCCAAGGTGCCACTTTATAAGTGAGTCTGACTGTATCTTCAAAACTAATGAAAGAGCAGTGATTTACATCCTGGCTTTAATGTCACTTAAACTGCTTTAATGTGCTTGCCTGTATAAAATGACCACCATATGGTTGGATAGACAAAAATGGCAGCATTTTAATTCATTTGAAACTATCTAAATTATCAATTCAAAAATTATTGTATATTTCAATAAATACCTGATGAAACTTACAAATATGCGAATTTCTCGCCTATGTCTAATCTCACAAAAATGAAATGTATGTTTCACCATTTACTGTGAATCAGTGATTTACATGCTGACTGAATATCTGGGTATTTGAATGTATATCCACTGTCTAAAGTTCTCTTTGGTAATACCTTCTGTCCTTCAATCATCATTTTAGCCCGTGTTTCACCAAAAGCCAATTTGATAGCTAATGAAGGAAGAGGTATGATTGCCGGCCTCCAAAGAGCTGAGGCAAAAGTCTTGGAGAATTCTTTGTTCGTTATTAGCTGCGGTGCAACACCATTCAAAACCCCTTGGACATCATTTTGGATTGCATGAATGAATATACCAACTATATCTTCGATATGGATCCAAGGCATGTACTGATTACCAACACTGATAGGTCCTCCTAAGCCAAAATAGAATGGCCAGTATAACTGTTGTATCATGCCCCCACTCCGGCCTAGGACTATTCCTGAAAAAATAAATGCAGATTTTAACTGAAATCAATGAAAAAAATTAAATTCAACATTGAAACAAACATCTATGTATATTTAGTATGCATACCTGAACGAACAATAACCCTACGGACATTCATATCAGCTGGAATATTCCCTGCTTCCTCCCAGCTCGCACACAAACGTGAGAAGTAGTCATGATCTCCACCTTCACTTTCTTCTGAGTACTCTGTTGTTTCACTAGGTGGATAATATCCTTTAATAATATAAATAGAAACGCTAAATGAAACAAGATTTCGCAGGGCTAAAATGTATCGCATAATACTATTTTAGTTCATCTAGCCTTGGATTAAATGATTAAAAAAATTCTAACATCCTCTGAGAGCTAAAATCGATTCGACCACTCAATATCTTTGGACATGAATGCGCAAATTTGGGCCTGCACTGGCTAAACTAGCATATTTAAAAAATTTATTTTTCCCCCACAGACAATTTAAAGTATATTTCATAACACTGAAATATGATATAGATCCTGAAGTTAATGTAATTTGGAAAAGAACTAGAGAATTATATGCATAGTCAATTTTGACTGACACTCATAAAAACATACAGCTTCAAAAAATTAATAAAAAAATTTTTTTTTGTCCTTGATATTTGGCCTGCATTTGTTAGTCAAAGTTCTCAGTCTAGAAAAAAAACTTATGCTGTTTAAGACGATGTGCAGAATCAACTTCCTTCGAAAAGATTTCAAAATATTAATTTTTTTTATTATAAGAAACTCACCAACCCCAGAAATGGTGGCAAAAACCTTTGGTGGTTTGTCCATTTTCTTGATGGCATCAACAAGATGTTGGGTAGTTCGAACTCTGCTTGCATATACATTCTGCTGAAATCCAGGAGTCCACCTGAAATTTTAATTGAATTTTGTGTACACGTGCATGAAAATTTAACAGAATTTCTTGTTATAATTATGACATAATAAGGAATATTAATACTGTATAGTAAAATAAATTGAATTGAATGTAAGTTTCCACATTCAAAAATTATTCTTTTACACATAAAAATTGACAAAGTATATTTTTAATTTTTTTTTTCATACCAGAAATAACAATTTCAAGGCCATGTTTACAAAAGGGCTATAGCCCAGCGCAGCAAGTTCAGAGAATAAGTGGTCAAGAGTAAAAATAGAGACGAGTGGTAAAATTTGTACAGCCTGCAGGAAGGGAAAACTGTGAATTTGTCTATGACCATATGCAATAGAAATTAAACTACCTGAATGTTAATCGTACATAGCAATTGCTTATGAATAAAAAAATAACATATATATTAAAGTGGCCCTTATTTTTCAATTTTTTTTAAAATTTAGAACCCCCTTCCCACCTTGTTTGAATCAATAAAAACTATCTCTGTGCAAAATTTTAGCTCAATCAGAGAACTGTTAGGTGACCCTCATACGCCTTAAAGTTGAAACATAGTAAGAAGTGTTAACTCCATATACACTATGATTGATTCCGTTCAAAAGTGGTATATTCTTCCCTATCTTGACCATTTTTTCCTTCTTAGAAAAATTTATGAGGTATCCAGGCAACCCCAGCAATGGTTTAA
This sequence comes from Pholcus phalangioides, assembly GCF_987345545.1. Classification (NCBI taxonomy): domain Eukaryota; kingdom Metazoa; phylum Arthropoda; class Arachnida; order Araneae; family Pholcidae; genus Pholcus; species Pholcus phalangioides. The sequence goes on from NW_028301606.1 coordinate 39,406,831, forward strand.
AAACATTCGGAATCTAATTTCCCAAAAAAATTGGCAATGATGTGTGAAACAAATTGTTGCCAGAGACCTTAAAAAATACAAGACCTACAAAGTCTAATATTTCTTAAATTTTTCATGTTATTTCAGGTATTTTTGAATTTGACTTTTTTTTTTTGGGAAATTGGATTTAGAATGATTTAAACAATTGTGGGGGGTGCCTTTATGTGTCCTCATAAATTTCTCTAGATCAGTTGCATTTGCTCAAATGTAACTGATCAGCTTATTGGTTGTATTTTTCAAGTTTTATAAAAGCACTTTTACAGTGTAATCCCAGCCTAAAAAGTAAAAACTGATCAAGATAGGGAAGATTATACAGCTTTTGAGCGGCATTAACATTGCTTATTATGCTCCAACTTCAAGGCATTTGAGGGTCGTCTTGCAGTTCAGTTGTCTGATTGAGCTAAAATTTTACACAGATAATTTTTTTGTGTACTAGAATAGGATTAGAGGGGTGGGAGCAGCAAAATTTTAACATTCCAAAAATTACCTATCACAAAGGGCCACCCCTTAATATATATGTTACAATAAATGTGATAAATCAGACATTATGCATAATCGCCAGATTTATCACATTTATAGTAACAGATATGATATATTGATTTTTTTTTCTTTTTGCAATTTAAAAAAAAAAAATTACAAAAATTTTTTTTAAAGTCAAAAATCACAAAAATCAATTGTCTTATCCAGCGGCTCCCAACCGGGGGTACACAAAAAGAAAATGATAATGGCGTGGCGGCCACCCATCTAAAAAAAAAGAACAAAATAATTTAATAATATTAAAAAGAATTTTTAAAAAGTAGGTAGAGATTGTTACTAAAAAATATTGTCAGTTGTAATATATTGGCCTTTCTTTATCAATAAAATTTTCTATAACAGAGGAATTGCATCCGCTGGAAGGTTCGGCCTTCCCTCCTTGCGCCCGCATCCAACCTATGATCGGGATTCGTGAACTGCTCTTGGCTCCATTTTCTTTGGAGTTTTAGATCTGATTGTTGACACATGCCGGGCTGTGCATAAAAGTGAAGAATTAATTTGTGTTTGTATTTGGGCATTTGTATTGAGGCGTGTGCGTGTTATTCCCACAATTTTCTACGTCAACTTTTCTACCAAGCACCTACTAATTACATGATTTGCATTATGGATCAGTGGCTAAAAACCGAGACCTCCTACTACATTAGCTATCGTATTGCGAGATGAGGAAAAAAAATCACACTACTGGCAAAAAGATGCTGTTAGATGCATGTTTGCAGAGGAAAGTGCTCTTATAACGAGTTTAACACTCAGTCAAATAATACGGTGTCTCGAAGAATACAGGACATGTCAGACGATGTTGAACGCACAGTTATAAGTCGTCAAAGGTTGTGAATTTTTTCTATCTAAGTTGACAAAAGTACCAACGTTGAGCAATATTCTGTGCTACTTGTAATTGCTAAGTACTTGAAAGAGAGTTCGAAGTAAATCTTTTTATTTGTCACCCATTGAAGGGGTCGTACGACTGTTAAAGATCAATTTGAAGCAATCAATCATTATTTCGTTGAAAAAATAATTCAATGGTCAAAATGCATTGGGCTCACCACAGATGGAGGAAAATCCACAGAAGATTGCTAATCAGGCCTTTATACATGCGTGGCAGAATTTGCTCCCATGATGAAATGGATTCACAGACAGATCCCTGCATCAAAACTGTTGCCCCCAAATTTGCAAAATGTTCTTGATGAAGCAATCAAGAGCATCAACTTTATCAAGGTGAATCAGGGCGCGGTAACCCAGGTCGATAAGATACTCGCCTAAAGTACCGAAGGATGTTTAGAGGTGTCGCAAGTTTGATACCCGGTTTGTCCTTGTCAGAAAACTTTTGTGACACAGGGGGTATAACAAAAACAGTGACACGTCCGCAGAAAAAATTGCTACTGTAAGGAGTCCCTCCCCCCATAGAGGGGTTAGCGCACCAACCTCTTGATGAGAATAAAAACAAGCCTGCTGTTCGGAACTAGCAATAAATTGTAGGTCATGGTCTAATTAGCCCTTGTGTGCAGAAAATGACCGTGTTGCAACAAAAATGATCAAGGTGAATCCTACCAACTACAGGTTGTTTAAATTGTTGTGTGAAGACATGGACAGCTTTCACAACGCTTTGTTTTGGCACACGGAAGTTAGGTGGTTGTCCGGAGTTAAGTCCTGAAGTAGCTGCTTGAACTTCGGCACGAGATAGCCTTTTTTTTAGGAAGTGTTTGAAACACTTCATGATTCTTGTTACAAGCCGAGATAAATTTAAGTCAGTGATAAGATAGTTGAGCACTTGGAAGGATTAAAATCCTCATTTGAAAAATATTTTTCAGAGCCGGAAATGTATGATCAATGGATATCTAATACTTTCAAAGAAGAGTATTTTGAACCGGCTTCATTGTTAATTCCAAAAAAGGAGAAATTGCTAGAGCTCGCATCAGATACCCCTCTGAAAATCCTCTTCAATGGCGAAATAGTGAACCTAGTCAGTTTTTCGGCTTGCCGCAGTGACGAATATGGTGAACTTTATAGAAAAGCCAAAATGTTTTTATTGCTGTTTGCTAGCACAGAGCTTGTTGATTGGGCGTTTTCTTCATATACTTGTTAAAAAATAAATATAGAAGCAAATTGAATTCAGCTCCAGATTTGAGTTTGCATTTATCCTCTTTTGAGCCTAATTTCTCAAAACTTTGTAATTCAATACAGTCCCTAATATCACATTAATTTTTTTCCAACTCTTTGTGTTAATTTTTTTGCTTACTTGAAAAATAAAAAGCTAAACAAGGAAAAAATAGACCATGTAATTTAATTCAACATGAACCTTTTTTGAGATTTTCGAAATCTGTAATGGGTGAAACAGATTGGGGGGGGGGGGGTCTGAAGGGTTGGAGGTACGCGGAAAGGAACCAAGCCAGCTGGCAGGTACATGGACTGAAAAAGGTTGGGAACTGCTGGTCTTATGCATATTTTTCTAAATTACCATATTTTAAAAAAAAATGACAACTGAGATTCAATAACATACCTCCTAAAAGGATCTAACACATTCTGTCCAGCTAAATTCACAACACCAACACATGACATTGGTAACCCATCATCAAGTAATTCATTCTGCAACAATATAGCTTATTTTGAATACATTCAAAATATTTTTAAAAAAAACAGTAACTAAGGTATTCGGGCAGCCTGGAGTTCATTTTTTTGGGGGGGGGGGAGAAGGGAATAATGAAATACACCCATTCCATTACTTCTCGGTTAAAATGACACATTCCTATCTTAATTATGATTATAATTTGCTTTAATTATAATCAAAGCTAATTAATGTGATGCAATCGATTTTGCTAAGGCAGCTATAACAAGGAAATACTGTTGCTTCAATACTGTACAGAAAATTTATGTTAACAAAATTGGATAAATTACTAATATTTTTAATTGGTATTATTGCACACCGCTGTCATTTTCTACACACAAGGGCTAATTAGACCAAGACCAACAATTTATTGCCAATTCCAAATGGCAGCTTTTTTTTTCATACTCACCAAAACGGTTGGTGTGCTAACCCCTCGGTTTGGAATTTTGATTCATGATGATTTTTTAAAGTTTATTTTTAAGTTTAATTCAAGTATATATGCCAAGTAGAAATATTGCTGAATATTATAATTTAAATTAGGGAAAGAGGCACTATCCATTAGTTTGAGCTGTTCCTCCCCCCAAGAATTAAAATATTTCTGCGAATATTACACTTAGAAACGTAGAAGTTTTTTTTTTGTTGGCCTCAGCAGAGACAAACAACCTTCTAATTGGGGTTTTGAGGACAAGGTGTCCGTATAAAAAGTTAATTCTAATATCTTTATAACTATACAACCCCTTGGAACATGCATGACGTATCTGAGGTCTACACATTATTTGGATACTTTTTCAAATTGGAAATACGCCTCTAGGATCAACAGTTCAGCAGTAAAATGCAGCAAGAGGAATAATGGAATCACCCTGTATAATATATAATTAAAACAATTATATATAATTTATCATTAATTCAGATAATTCACCCATGACATAGCAGACAAACCAGGCTTCCGCGATATTATCAGAACATTGTAACCAATCTTCTGGAGGCAATTTGATAGCACCCTTCCTATGAATCCACTTCCACCACCTGTAACAACAAAAACAATGCCAATATTTAGATATTCTATAAAGTATATTTTTCCTAGAGAACATTAGTAAAATATCATATGAAATGGTTTGTCCACAATTAGTTGTTTTATTATTATTTTTTTCATATTTGTCTCATGCATGTCATTTCTACACAGGAGATGGCAGATTAGACAGGAACTTATTATTTTGAACAAATTCTGATAACGTGTTTCCATTCCCCATAAACTTGTTCAATCAAAGAGCTAGCAATGCAGCTGCTGTCAGCTAAATTTCAATATTTTTCTTTTTTCACCGTACACTCCCCAAAGCAGAATGTTTAGCACTGTTCTGCGACAAGCCCTCAGCTGATTGGAAATGTTCCCCATAATGTAAAAATCCCCATACATGTAATAGTGTTTGTTTTTTACACTTTTTCTTAAAATTCTTCCAAATTGCTCTGCTGTTGTGCCAATTGTTCTGCGACGTGCGTCGCAGATTTTGGCACATTCTGCTTTGGGGCGTACACTAATGGTCAACTGCCATAAGACAATTAACTACTGTCTGAACCTTGATATGCCCTTTCTTTCTCTATTTAGAGGGGGGGAAAAGTATTTGTAGAGTGGCAACTCTGGGGCTGTTGGCACGTCATATGCAGAAGTCGTATCTGGTTTTCCTAGCAATTTGAAAAGACCTGTAAATATACAATCATCTGAATCCTGACTGCACTGAAATAGGCTTCAGATGCACCCTGGCAGATCCCAAGTAGTTAATGCAGTGGCTAATTTGATAGTCCTTGATTTGAATCCTTTCAAAGACATGGCATCACACTGTTCTGAAGCAGTTTCCAACCATAGATCTCAATGTAATTTGTCCTAGTGTGCAAAAATGCATTCATAAAAATTGACATCGAAAAGTCAAAACGGATAAGAAAAAAATAAAGAAAATCAGCAGATTTACTCCCTTCTCCTCCTAAGGAGGGAGGGCATTATCAATGGAAAAATTTACCCTGACCTATGTCCCCTTAGTCTTGGAAAGAATTACTTGTGTAAGTCGAGGGTATCACAGTATCATAATAATTTTTTTAATACAAAAATTAAAATTATGTTTATGAGTAGTCCAGGAGTACTGAACAATATTTTTAAAGCAAATTATTAATTAAAATACAGGACTGCACGGATATTAAAGTAAAAAAAAATAAAAATATACAATTTGTTACATTCATTTTTCTTACCTATCACAATAGTTCCAAGAGTCATTCTTTATCACAGAGCTCTGTGGGAAAACAATAAATTAATTAAAGATGCATTTTTGTTTGAGTAAAACAGAATAAACCTATAAACCTAATGAAAGTTAACAATATTTTTGATGCAGGCTCTCTCACATGTAGGAAAAAACTTTTAACTTATATAAGTTATTATTAACTACTTACCAAGAAAAACATAATAATTTAAAGGAAGGATAGGTAGTCATTTATCTGTTAAATATACAGGGTGCATAGGTAACAAGAAGTATGGCATTTTATCAGTGAGCCGTTCATCCCAAAAGCATACTTTCAATTAGAAAAAGTATCAAAATAACATGTAGTACTCAGATATGTCATTCGCGTTGAAAGGGTTGTATAGGTATTAAAATGGAAAAAATTACTTTTTTTATGCCGTCCCTGAGTGCCTCAAAACCCAGTAAAAAAGTTATTGTCCTGTTTGTCTTGATACCAACTAAAAGAATTCTAAGCGCAACATTTGCATAGATATTCAAATTAAAAAATTGAGAAAAGTTGGGAAAAAGCCTTAAATACAGATAAACCATTATGTACCATGAATGAAATATATCTGAGTACTACACGATACTTGAATACTTTTTATAACTGGAAGAATGCTCTAGGATCATTGTTTCGCCAGTTAAATGTCATATGCCCTGTTACCTATGCACTCTGTATATACAGCACATATAATTATTGGAAATCTGATACTCCTCTGGTCCGTAAGGTTGCAAGATTTTTGAATGTCAACCTGTATAAGTAGGGCACCTGAAGTGTTTGGAACTTGTGAGTGCTTGTCTCGATTTCGATTTCTGAATAAATTCAGTGGGTGCTCGGACCAATACTATAAATTACAACGGGTGCTCGAGCATCCATAGCACTCCTGGCTCCGACGCTATTGTGTATGAGCTTGAACAGCTTTTCTTTGATACTCATGCATCCATAATAGTAGAGATATGGTCATTGATAGAAAAGGTGACCATTTCAAATCCTTAGTAATGTGATTTGACTTGTGTTTATGAAGTTCATAAATTTTTACCTATGTTTAGGGGTGTTGTAAATGTTACCTATAAATCCAATTGTTGCCAAAGAAAAATTTTGTGTATTATGACGAGTCTGCCTGTTGGCAATTTTACTTTTATCCCCTTTTTGGCGATGTCTTAGGGATCTTTTCCCTTTGGCAAGAGAGACGTCCGAAAGCATGATTGTGTTTAAATTTGGCAAAGTCCTGCTTTCAGACGTTTTTCTCTCCAAAAAAAAAAATTGCCAAAGATAAAACTATAGCTCACGAGTGGGACAATCAAGATTATTTTCGATGTGCGTGTCACATTACAAATTTTGATACCCTGAATATACGTCCCATTTTTACGGGAGTTGAACATTCTCTCAGTTCATGTAAAATATTCCTTGACTGTCCTCTCATTTTCATAAAACAGGTCCGTTTGTCACTTCTTTGAGTTTGAAACTGCTTTCGAGTCATAAATTCAATTATCACAATTCTGATTGTGTATGTACATGCATGGGTAGAAGTTCATCTAATGCCTACACATATTGGTGCACAGACACTGGAACCTGAAGACTCAGGGTGCTTGGACCCCCCCCCCTTTCCCCCCACCAATAAAATTTGTAAGAGGGTTGTCAGGGAAAAAATCTGAGTTCAATAAAAACATGATTGCGGGATATAATGCCCAGTATGAAAAAAAATTAATGAAAATAGAAGTATAAAATGTGTACAATCTGAGAGAATAAACATGTTAATCTTGAAAAAGTTATGCATGATAAACATATAACAAACAGAAGAGGGTTTCGAAAATGTTCATGCAAAACCTAACGGACTGAATTCAAATATACTGCGGCCTATTATAATTGCAGTGAACTTCCATAGAAGATAATAACTGAAAGAAAAATAAGCGCACGAAGGAAAACCTGTTTGAAAACCCTTCTGGATTAGCGCCCCCTTCAAACAGATAGAGAAATGACAGATCTAGAAGGAAAGAGAGAAAACGGTAACCCAGCAATAATAGAAGCATAGAGAAATAAAAAGCATTAGCCTTCTCATAAGGACCTCACCAAGGGAATCTATGGCTGTTTCGGAACAGCTTTGGTATAAGGGGCACGCCAAATTGGCGACTTTTTTCCGGCGATAAGTTGCCATCATTGGTGCACTCTGGTTCAGTGTTGTTCTGCTGGGTTGTCGCTGTTCTGAAAAATTCTGCCAGGCGGCGTTAGTTGTTGTAGCGCGTCTTTTCAAACAGCCGTACAGCCATTTTGTCGTTTGTGCTTGTTCCGAGTGTTTGGATTATGGATTACATTTTCGTCACTGGTCAGGTTGTATTGTTCTCTTTTTTTTTCCTTTATTTAAACAGTGCCCGTATAATCGCTTTATTATTTAAACAACGGTCCGGGCTTTATTTAAACCCAGATCGATTTATTATTTAAACAACGGTCTGGGCTTCATTTAAACAATGCCCGGGTTTTATTTAAACCCTGATTGATTTGTTATTTACAACGGTCCGGGTTTTATTTAAACCCTGATTGATTTATTTTTATCCACAGTTTTATTTTTTAAACAATCCAGAGCTTATTTTTGTTTATACTATTTGTTTTTACTGTTTTCTATGCTGGCAATTTTTTTTCCTGGCGCACGTAGTGTCTGGCGGCTTTTTCTCGGACCGTCGGACATATTTGGCGTCGGAAAAAAGTCGCCAAAAATCGCCAACCCAACCTGTCCCTTAAACCAAAGCTGTTCCGCTGTTTCTTTTCATATTATTTTTTATAGTCATTTTTCAAGTTTTTCACAGCCATGGTGCTATCCCCTTTTTTGGCGATTTTTTTCTTTGGCAAGAAGACGTCCCAAAGCGACGACTCCATTTCACTCCTGGCGACTTCTCGCCAAAATAAAAATAAAAAAACAACATATCGCCAAAAGGGATTAAACAATAAGTTAATCCTATTTTTTTTTAATCATAGAGTTAAATGGGAAAAATTGAAAACACTGCATTACTACCTGAATTTCAAGTTCACGTGCACTCGGTTGAATTCCTCATCAAAAGAATAAAAATGGCGATTCATTTCATTTTCTAAGCAAATGATGCGCAAAAAAATTAAATTCAATGTTTCTTTCAACTTTTAATTACCAGTCTGCAATGACCTTTCAAATCTTCCTCACAGTTTATTTACATATCTAGTTCAAGTTCTGGTCAGAGGATCCAGGAGGTGTCGACGAACAACCCAAGGTTTCTAGAATATAACCGATGCGAACAACGATAGCGTTCTTCTTCTTAAATGAGGCCTTTCAGCCAAAAGCCCTGTATAATTATTATTCTTGTAAAATGAGGCTTTTCTGGATCACGTGATATTTCCCTTTTTTTGAGGGACATACAAGGTAACCAATATGGCGACTTGCTGTGCGATTCATGAAAGAAATAAATCTAAATTAAAGAAACATAGAAATGAATCGTTTTTTCTTCTTTTGAATGGGAACTAGAAATTTCGAATTTTTTTTTTTTAAATTCAAAGTTATTGGTCTGCCTGTTTTTACTTCAAAGAATGCTTGATTAAAGCTGTGGAATTTCTTTTTACCAGTCAAGTGCAATTTATATGGGGCCCATAATTAATTTCAAAAAATCCTAAACTATATGGATTGATGCAATTGGGTAATATAAGACAATACGGAGACATTAATTCTCATTTTCCCGCTTGAGAAGATGTAAATAAAAATTTGAAATCAATGTTATTGCATGAATATCCACCTCAAAAGTAGATCTAGCTCATTATTTTATATTTAATTTTCTAGGCTTCGTATCTTTAAGCGAACTCAATATTTCGAAAACCAAAGATTCAATTCAATTTTTAAAATTATTGATGTGGTGAAAAACCCCAATAAATTTCCTCATTTATACGCTAAAATCGGCAATTTTAACATTGATCTCCATAGGAATCATCCAGTGTATGTCCCTCAGGAGTGATGATGATGATCAGGGCCATAACTAGGGGGAGCAGGCGGGTCTCGTGCCCTGGACCAGGGGGCACTAATTTTATTCTCAAACCTCTCCTTCAGCATTACAAGGGGGCGCCAAAATGTGCACTTGCCCAGGGTCACCAAATATCTAGTTGCGGCCCGGATGATGATGATTACGACGTCTATTCGAAAAACCTCATTATACAGGGCTTTATGCCTGAGGGTCGATAGCGTTGATAACAAGATATGAAATGTATTCATGTTGCACTAGAACTGCTGCTATCATCTAAGAAATATTAAATTCACTATGAATCACAATATGTAATCATTTTTACAGGTTTTAGATGGCAGAAGGGGTTCCGGCGTCGTGTAAACAAATACTATTACAGTCGAATCTCGTTTTAACGAACACTTTTCTAACTCCCCGGATAAGTTTGCATAGGAACAATGCAAAAACCTGGAATTCCTTTATAACGAAATTTCGTTTTAACGAAGTGATTTTTCCGGTCTCTTGGAGTTCGTTATAGCTTGATTCGACTGTATATCTAGGGTTACCATGTATGAATTGGCATCAATAGCCTGATCAAGTTTTTCGTATGAAGTTATGTATGAACTCACTTATCGGGGCGCGGTAGCCCGGTCGATAAGATGCTCGCCTAAAGTACCAAAGGATGTTTAGAGGTGTTGCGAGTTCGATACCCTGTTCGTCCTTGTCAGAAAACTTTCCTGACACAGGGGTACAACAGAAAACGGCGACTTGACCGCAGCAAAAAATTCCTACCGCAGGGAGTCCCCCATCGAGGGGTTAGCGCACCAATCTCTCGATGAGTATAAAAAACAAGCCTACAACAACAATTGTAGGTCCCGGTCTAATTAGCCCTCGTGTACAGAAAATGACCGTGGGGCGACAAAAATGATCAACTCACTTATCGCTATTGACAACAGATGGCATTACCAAATTAGAAACAATAATAGTTTTCTAATTAAAACGGAACTGCTAGTTCTGTTTTTTGTTGGTCTCTCACCATTAGCCCTACTTTATCCTAATTAGCCCTACTTTATCTCTCTTGTTTCTATTACGAATCAATTTCTATCTTTCAACCAATCTAGAGTTGAAATGAGGGGAGGGGGGGAAGAAATAAAAAAAGAAGTTTGAAAAACTATATACCTATACTTTAAAAAAAACTGATGACGTAATAAATGTAAACAAACAAAGATCGGTTTCGGTCACTCGGAGGAAATGAATCGGAAATTTGTAGGGGTGGTTTTTAAATTCAAGGAAATGGATTTGAACCGTTTCAGATGCTACCACGTGAAAATCGACAAACCATTGACAATTATTAAATCCGAGAAGGGCCTACCTCCTACCAAATACGTGAACACATTGTTCGAAGGTCTCCTAATAGGTGACAGGGCTTCGTTGGCATCGTCGATAACGCTCGTCGAGTCACGGCATCCTAGGAAATATCAAGAAGCCCAATGGCTACTTTCGCAAGTTCTGAACGAAGCTAAAAAAAGACGGGAAATCTTGGTACACGAAAAGAAAGGTGCTCCGAGTTTCCGGATCGGTTTGACCGGTCCTCCGGGTGCCGGTAAATCGACGTTTATAGAAACATTCGGTAAGTTGTTGACCAACGAAAACCATAAAGTCGCCGTGTTGACCGTCGATCCTTCATCCACGACATCGGGAGGTTCCTTGTTGGGTGACAAGACTAGAATGCCGGAGTTGTCGAGGGACCCCAACGCCTTCATCCGACCGTCGCCGACTAGCGGCTGTCTCGGAGGAGTGACTAGGAGCACCAACGAAGCCATCGCGCTGTGCGAATGTGCCGGTTACGACGTGATAATTGTCGAAACTGTCGGCGTGGGCCAGTCCGAAATAGACGTCTCACACATGGTCGATATATTTGTCCTCATAGTCCCACCAGCTGGAGGTGATGAACTGCAGGCTCTGAAGAAAGGGGTCGTGGAATTGGTGGACATCGTTGCCGTCAACAAGGCCGATGGGAATTTGCTGCCCAGCGCTCGGCGTATAGCTGCTGAATACACCAGCGCTCTGAAGTTCATGAAGCAAAGACATAAACTGTGGAAAACTTTGGTCTTGAGAATGTCTTGCTTCGAGAAGCAAGGTATAGATAATGTGTGGAACAAGATGCGGGAGTTTCGGGAAGTGATGCTCGAATCCGGGGAGCTTCTGCATCGGAGAAGGCAGCAGTACATCATATGGATGTGGTCTCATATAAATAATAGATTGCTGTCGGAATTCAAAAGCCATCCTAAAGTGAAATCTCTAGTCAGTGATATCGAGTCCCAGGTGAAAAACGGTGTCATCACACCGGGGCAAGCTTCCGATTACCTGATAAATATGTTCTTTGAGAAATAGATGTTTTATATTTGCATCTATTATATATATACAGATATATTTTTATACAATTTTCAATTCAAAGTCACTGTTGAAAGATATAGATTATTGGTACGTTATTGAAAATGTTTATTTTTTGAATCATATTTACTCTAAAAAAATAATTTTCACAATGTAATTGAAATGGTTTTTTGATTCCTAAACATAAAAAAAACGTGACAGTTAACATATACTTTTACCATTTTATAATCTGTGGTCATGGCCTCCACAACGGTAGGACTGACAAAACTCCAGTCCTGGGACCCAAGAGAATTAATATCATTTTTTTGTTTTTTGATGCTATAAATTCCCTTATAAAAGGGCCCTGCTAAAGATTTCAGCCAAGGGCCCTACTCAAGGATGTGAGGAGGGTCACGTCTGTTGTTAATGAAAATACTGTCGTCCCTCTGTACTCTCAGGGGGTAACTGCAAATAACTCAAACCATAAACTTTTTTAGGCATCTCGTTTATACAGTATCTGCTTTGTGTGGAAGATATAGAAGGGCGGGGGACTCCAGTAGTTTTAAGCGATGCTTTCTGAAAGAACAACCTAAATGTATGTCATCGTTTCTTCTAAATTTTTTTTGTTAGAGTATAGTAACAAGGCTTCCTCTACCAATTTTTCTACACATGAATTACACACACATGGATGGGTCTATTTCATGGAAACAATTCCCCTGCTGATTTAAACTTACAAAATTACCCTTTACTATGTTCCTCCAAAAATTTTGATCATCCTTATGCGGTATCGCTGAGATTTCAGAAGCAGTCAGCTTGATTAATCTCTTCTATGTCGATTTCTGAGAATTGCTGATAATAGTTAATTTTTTAATTTCTTCTATGTCTACATCAGTGAGCTATTCTCCATTAACAATCCAGAGAAAGTGTTTTTGTGATCCAATTTTTCTATTATTCCTAAAAAATACTGGGAGATGTGACCTATTCTTTCCTCAATGCTCACAGATTTGCAAATGTAATTATGACAGTTATAGTGTGTAAGTTATGTATTGCATACCTCTTTTTATCAAACCCACAGAAAAACAGCACTTTCTACATGCAAGACATTGATCCAGGATTATATAGTAGCAATTGTAGCTACAGCAATAGCTGGTTGAGTTTAAACTTTCCCCCACCCCCCTTGAAATATAAATGACATTCTTTGATACTGTAATAATAGGACATCCCACAGCAATAAAGCCAACCTTTGTCAATAATTCAAATTTTCCTTGCAAGTTTTTTCACTTTTAACCAGATGCAGGACCCTGTGCGTCATTAATTTCAGGGCACTGAAAGTGTTTAGGACCTCCTTTTGCCCCGGTTTAATATACTAATATTTTTGTGAAAGAGGGAATCTGCACCACACTATTTCAGAATATACATGAAAATGCTGAGAAATATCTATAGAAAAAAATCTGTAGATGTTAACTAGGTCTTTCTTAACCATGGGACTGTATATCTGGCCGAAAATATTTACCTTACCAATTTACATATTTGAAAATCAAAATACCAAATCTTGCTTTCATGCTGCACCTTAGATGTTGAAATAACCCTGCAACAAACCTAATTTCTTTTTTGGGGAAAAAATAGGCCACGCCGTCAATGTTTACAAACAGACAGTTTCCAAGCTCCGAAAATATACATATAAATTAAGTGTTTTATCAGTAGATAAAGCTAAAACAACATCACTGGAAGCTGCAGGACTGTGGGAACGGAAATTATAGTCAAATAATATAATAATATGATAATTAAAAAGTAATGAAAATAAATGGATAAAGTACAGCGACATAACTAGACAACAAAGAAATAAGGAATCGGAGTCGCCATCTATGAAAACAATTTTAAACTAAGAACTGAGTATATACGATTTTTTTCATTGGGGAAAACAATCAGAGATGGATGGATCACGATGTAGGAAGTGTAACGATAAAGTGATAGACGTGAACGAATTTTTCTTGTGTACAGTGTGTAAACAATATATACACCCCGTTTGTGCTGGATACAAAGAATCTGCATTTAGAAGGATGGCAAAAGATAAAAGAAGCAAATTCACATGTAAAATCTGTGAAAATAAACAAGATGAAGAAGCCACAACGGTGAATGATAAACAGCAAGACAATTTTGACAGGATAGAAAAAATCACATGTGATTTCAAACTGGAAGTAAAGGAAACCATCCAACATGTCACAGAAAAAATTATACATAAACAAGAAGCAATGGAAAATGAAGTGAAGGAGGTTATAAAGTCTATAGAATACAACTCAAAATGCATGGAAGATTTTTCAAAGCAGGTAGAAAACTTGAAAGAAATGGTTCAACAAATGAGCAGAGAAAATCAAGAACTCAAGATGCGACGAAATAACATTCAGATAAATGGAATACCAGAAAGCCCAAATGAGAACATACAAGAAATAATTCAAGCAGTAAAAACACAACTAGAAATACCTGAAAAAACTAAAATTGAAAGTGCTCACAGAGTCCCAACGAGAAATGACAATATACCCAAACCAATCATAGTAAGATTCAATAGTGAAACATCATCAAAAAACATCTGGATACAAAAGGCTAAGCGACAGAATACCCTTACAGCAGATAAAATAAACCCGATCTTTCAAGATGTCTGAATATACGTGAACAAACATCTAACCATTGAAAACAAGAAGTTATTTCACCTGGCTAGACAAACGAAAAATAAACTGGACTTCAAGTTCGCGTGGGCGAAGGAAGGGAAAATATTTCTCCGGAGATATGAAACTTCAAGAGTAATCAGGATAACATACCAAGAACATTTGCAAAAGTTAGAATCAAGCCTCAGTACAAATGAACACAGAGAACTTTCTTGAGATGCAGGACCAACGACCTCTGGAGGACATTAGTGAAGCAAAAGAATTTATGAACTGCCCCAGTGAACCAAACTCAACATTGATGTTTCTTACATTGAATATCCAAAGTATAAGAGCAAATTTTGACAGTCTGGTGGTATTTCTTAGAACTTTAAATGAATTAATAGATATCATATGCCTAAGTGAAACATGGATTGAAAGTGAAGAATTATTTAATTACTATATTGACAATCTTGAAGGAATAATAGATTACTATTGCTATATAAACAGTAGAACATACAATAGAGCCGGGGGAGTAATAATGTACATAAATAAAAATATCAAATCAATTCAAAAGAAAAATGTTAAATTTTTAACTGCTGAAGAATTATGTATATAACTCCCTGATTATGAAATTGATTTATTACTCTTATACCATTCGCATTCTTTTTCCATCTCACAATTTAATGATGAATTAGGACAAAATTTACAGAAATTGAAGCAAAATACTTTAATAGTGGGTGATATTAATATAAATTTACATGGAGATGATAACGAAACTTCTCAATATCTTAACATAATGGCAATAAATGGACTGGTTCCCCCCTTCACAAAAATATAACAAGGGAAACAAATAATAATAAAACATGTTTAGACCATGTATTCTATAGATCAAAAATAAATTCAATAGAAAAATTCACAGTGTATAAAACTCACATAACAGATCACTATCCAGTTATTAGGATACATAAACTTTATACAAAAGAAAATAGAAGAAAATGAAAAAAATAAATATATAAAAATAATAAATTATGATAAATTTGAAAAATTCATTGAAAATATAAATTTTGTTAGTGTCCTAGAAGAAAGATGTATACAAAATAAATACAAACGATTCGTGGATATCATACAATCAAACTCTAATCTATGGACGAAACAAGTCCAGATGAAACCCAAAAAAAGTAAAAAAAACTGGATCACAAAAGAAATAATAAATAAAATAAATCATAAGGAAAAATTGTACAAAAAGTACCCAAATATTATGTCATACGAGCAAGAGTACAAAGAATACAATAAAGAACTAAAAAAGTATATTAGAAAAATAAAACAGGAATATATCAGAGATACTTTTACGAAATGTGAGAATAACAAAAAAATGCAATGGAAATGTATAAATCAGAATATACTTAATAAAAGTGCAAAGCAAAATATACTCCTTATCTGTGATAACCATAACAATTTAGCGAAGAAATTTAACGAAGACTTTGTTACAAGAAACTTGGAAGAAATAGAATTAAACACAGTCTGTAATTGTGAAGATGAACAAACAATGACTAATTCTAACAATTCTATGTACTTCTTCGAAATTAATGATTATGACATTGATAAGATTATGCCAGAATTGAAGACTAATAAAGCAAGTGGATATGACCAAATAACCCCTAAGATGATGAAAATAATTGCCCATTATCACGTGGATGTAATAAAAAACCTAATTAACTCATCTATAACGGAAGGACTTTTATAGTGATTTAAAGTATGGCATAGTACACCCCATTTATAAATCAGGAGAGACAAATAACTTACTAAACTATAGACCCATATCAATTCTTCCAATATTTTCAAAAGTAATAGAAAAGTGCATAAAAAAACAGGTCGTAGGTTTTCTTAATTATCAGCATTATTTAGCTCCTAACCAATATGGGTTTCAGAAAAGAAAAAATACAGAAATGGCCATCTTAGAGCTGTGCAATTACTTAAATACCGGGTTCAACTGCAATAAATTTTCTATAACGATATTTCTGGATTTAAAAAGAGCTTTTGACTATGTAGATTTAGATACTCACAGGAAAATTGTCATCAGCTGGTATACGTGGAAACATATTGAGCTAGTTTTAAATTATACTATTCTAATAGAAAACAATCAGTTAAAATAGGTGAAGAAATGAGTACATTCTTAGAAGTAAAAAAAGGTGTCCCCCAGGGATCTGTGCTTGGCCCGATATTGTTTCTCATTTACATAAATGATATATTCAAACTCAACATAAATGGTAAATTAATCTCATTCGCAGACGATACAGTACTGTATGTTGAAGACACTGAAATTACAAATTTAATAAAAAGAAGTTGAAGAGGACCTATTCATGCGTTAAGACAACACTGATCTGTGGTCAATCATCATTTTAAATCAGCGAAAAAATTTAAAAGTTGGCGACTCACAAGCTGGAATTTTTGGTGGGTTTCTAGATTAAAAATTTTCCTCCCCCCCCCCCCCCCGTTCAATAAATTTATGATGTAAAAAGTAAAACACAATAATAGAATTCGTACCCCACTTCACCCTTCTTAGTCCTCTAAATAATGGGCCACGCATCGAGTAATTGTTATTGCCTCGAGCTGGAGCCCTGTCAACACCACCCTTGGGGGAAGGGGGCGGGCATGGCATCCATCCCAAGAAAGTAGTGAGATGAGCAGGCCTAGACATAATATGAGTTCCCAAAAATCCTCCTAAAACAGTGGTTCTAAACCTTTTTCAAACTGTGACCCGATGAATCTAATTTCTATGAGTCTACGGCCCAGTCTGCAATAATTTACTCGTTCATAAGGTAATAAATAATTAATAAATAGCCAATTACTTTTTAATTCAGTGCAAATTAATTAATTAAAAGCATTCACACAAACGAATTGATTAATTAATTTAAACACTTTTAAGGTATTAATTAATTTAAAACCCTTTTAATGAACTTATGAGTTGAATTCATTATTATCTTACTGTTTTAACGAACTGTTAGAACGTTTTTCCTTTTTGGTGCTGTATTAATAACGCACAGAAGTCAAAATAGGTACGTATGAACGAAGCGCGTTTCATCAGCAACTGCAAACATCATCATTGGAAAATATAATTGATCACAAAATTAATCGAAAGGTCTTAATATTGAATTTCATAGAATAATTTTTCATAGTTTTCATTCACAGTTGGGAAATGAAAATCTTGCCATATATTTAAATTTATTTGTGCTGACTTGCATTGACGTAACACGTATTTAAGCACGTTTTGTTAATAATTTAGTGTAAATTATATTTTATGACCGAATTTTGTATTTTGTTAGCCAGAAAAAAAGTAACGATATACAGGGTGATCAGCGAATAAGCCCTTATTTCAAAATTAAATATCTCTACAACAAAGATCAATAGAATTATGCGGTAAACGGTACGTTTATTAGCAAAACTGTAAGAATGTTGTACAGAAATTTCGAAAATTTAGTTTTTTTTCTAATTTTTTAAATTTTAAAATAAAAAACAAAACTGGAGATTTTGGGGTTCCGAAAATCCTCATTTGTGTGAAGAGAAACCACTGCATTCGCCTAAAGTTACTGCATGGGCTGCGGTATGCGCCAGAGGCATTATCGGCCCCTTCTTCGTGCGAGAAACGATTACTACTGAACGTTACGTTACAATTTTGGAACAATTTGTCAGCACACATGGCGCATACCGCAGCCCATGCAGTAACTTTAGGCGAATGCAGTGGTTTCTCTTCACACAAATGAGGATTTTCAGAACCCCAAAATCTCCAGTTTTGTTTTGTTTTTTTAAATTTTAAAAAATTAAAAAAAACTAAATTTTCGAAATTTCTGTACAACATTCTTACAGTTTTGCTAATAAACGTACCGTTTACCGTATAATTCTATTGATCTTTATTGTAGAGATATTTAATTTTGAAATAAGGGCTTATTCGCTGATCACCCTGTAAAAAAATTCTACATTATAACTCACCATAAAAGTCAGCTGAAGAGCAGGAGATTGTTCAGTTATGGGCGAAACACTCGTTTAGGTGTATTCACGATAGATGCTCATGTAAATTGTGTAATTTTATAAATTTCAAGCGATTTTTCTACTCTAAAATTTGAAAACCTTTCTCTAAATTCGTAACAAAAATTTATATTTGTGAACCTATCATTTGATTAAATGAACAATACTACACTGGGAAAAAAGCACAACGGAAACTCGCAACGTAATTCACTGCATGCAAAGAAAACTGTACGGTACATCACCACTCATGTGCACCTTGATGACCGATTCAAAACACTATATTCAGCTGGTACTTCACTGATTAGTCGCTCACATTTGCCATGCACATGTCATTTTCCTCGTTCATTTCTGAGAACAGGTTGAGGTTAATACGTCCTCCATCGTTATAATTGGACTGCTAGAGATTTTTGGAACTGCTAGAGAGTTGAGGAATTCTGTTGATGTAGGTGGCTTGATCATTTTCAACGACAGTGTCGAAAGATTTACACTCATTGCCATAAAAATTTGCGCACCCAGAAGAAGTCGTCAAAATGAAACGAAATTTTACACATGTAAGTACTACTTGATATAAGTAAGTGATTAGAAAATCCAAGAAAAAGGATCATTTATTGCAGATAAAAGTACAGATGAACATAAGTTTTAGTACTCTGTTGGATCCCCTCTAGCGCGAATGCACGATGCGATACGAGCGGCCATTGAGGCATACAAGTTCCGTATGAATGTCCTGAGACATCTCGTTCCACAGTTGCTGTAAATGCGCCTCTAGTTCGACCAACCTCGTAGGGTGTCCAACTTGCCGTCCCAAATGATCCCAGATATGCTCGATTGGTGACAAATCTGGGGATAGAGCAGGCCAGGGAAGGGTGGTAATGTGGCGGAGGCAGTCTTGTGACATCCTTGCTGTGTGTGGCCTAGCATTGTCTTGTTGAAAAATGGCTCCTGGGAGCCCTGCCATGAGTGGCAACACATGTGGCTGAAGGATGTTATGGACGTACCGCTGGGCTGTCATTGTGCCATGGATCAATATTAGGGGTGACCGTGTATCGTAAGCAATGGCACCCCATACCATGACACCAGCTTTGGGAGCGGTGTGTCGCTGTAAAGCGAAGGCAGGATTGAAGCGTTCACCACGGGGCCTCCACACACGAACACGATTGTCATCACTGCTCAAGTTGAATCTCGATTCGTCGCTGAAGACGACCTGGTTCCATTCCGTTGCAGTCCAATCCCGTCGTGCTCGACACCACTCCAAACGGAGGCGTTGGTGGGTGGGTGTCATTGGCAGCACACGTAATGGGCGCCGCGATACCAGATGTCCTTCAGCCAGGCGCCTTGCGATGGTTCGGGAAGACACAGGGGCCCGTAGTGAAGCTGCTGCCTGTGTCTGGATAGCGGCCAATGAGGCAGTTGGCTCTACGCGTGCGTTTCGGATGATGTGACGGTCTTCTCGACGACTGGTCTGTCGAGGGCGTCCTGAACCTGGTCGCCGTGTAAATGACGTCTCTTCTGTCCACTGGTCCCAACACCTCCTCACAGTAAAATCAGAACGGCCTAGTTGACGAGCTACTCGCCGAGCTGACCACCCAGCTTCCATCATCCCGATGATTCTTCCCCTATCGAACTCTGACAACTGCTCATATGGTCTTCGACGGTGGCATAACGGCATGTCTACCTCAGCATTTCCTTTGCAAACGATTAAATACACTCCAGCAAGCTCTGCTTACCTGTTTCATACTCCAAGGAGAACGAAGTTCAACGCCCTCTAGTGACATTACGCAATTCTAACCATTTGCATTTCTAATCATTTGCATATCTGCCCGACATGTGCCTTCAGGCCAACTTTCGTTTCGATCCCACAATTATTTCTTGGTGCGCAAATTTTTATGGCAATGAGTGCATAAACAACGTCTGGAGCAGGAAGCTTGCTTTGTATCATCATATTTATTGCATTAGCATTGTTGTTTTTAGGGGACAAAATTGCTCGCTCGCATAGCCATTCGGTGTTTTTAAAACTTTCACGGATGTTGGGAAAAACTTTGTTGACAACTTCCTGGAGCGACGGTAACAGCTGATCAAACAAAAATCAGGGGGAAAATAAAATAGCAATGGTGGTCGGATATCCGTCGGAAAATTGACATTGCCAAGACGCAGGAATTCATACTAGGATTTTTACATTGACGTATTTCTCTGCAAATAAACTCTCATATTTAATCTTCAGCGATAACTTTTTAGTGTACTTCCAAAAATGGGATGCTTTGAGACATGCGTTCAGTTGGTCCGCTGGTGTTGAACGTGGGATGATGGAGAATATGACGAAAATCTCCCGCAAGAACAATTACAGCACCTACCATTATATTCTAGTTTCCTCTGATATCTTGCATGGTTCTGTTGAGTGGTTCAAGAGACTTTTTGTAGGCCATTGTGCACTTATGCCAAAAATGATCTTGCATGCCTGAAGTATTTTGGCTTGACCAGTATGCTTGCTGATGTTACAGACAGGAGTTTCAGAAAACGTCTTATTCAGAGGTAATTTGAGAGCTGAGTGTACAGTTCCTTTTCCATCAAGTAACATTGAAGCAATTCCAGAGGAAGCCATGGCGACAGCAATACCACCATCTTTACGTATCTCGGCTAAAAGCAAGATGACGAGGAATGTTTTTCCTGTACCTCCTGGTGCATCGAGAAAAAAAAGTCTACCGTTTTCATCAGTAACAGAATGAAAAATAGTACTGTATGCATCTCGTTGTTCTG
The DNA here is from genome assembly GCF_987345545.1 of Pholcus phalangioides. Lineage (NCBI taxonomy): Eukaryota > Metazoa > Arthropoda > Arachnida > Araneae > Pholcidae > Pholcus > Pholcus phalangioides. Next base: position 39,428,007 of record NW_028301606.1, read on the forward strand.
GATTCATAAGGGGCTTGTTGTCAGAAACATACGTTTCCAAATGGCTTTTCTTGTGTGTGTGTAGCTCGTTTCTCTCAATAAATCTTTATCGAGGGCATCAGACATGTTTTGCGAAGGCGCATCGTGACCAAGCTGAGTGAGAGTTTTTCCATTCATGGCTAAACATACATTTTCAAGCAATATCAAGCTTTTATCGAAAATGTCTGATGTGAAGTTCAAGCCTGGGCACGCTCTTCTCTTGCTTGCATGAGAATATCTTCGCTCAGATTGGTTTTGTGATTTTCCCACAGATCTTTGTTGTTTGATGGGCTGCAAGTTGTCAGTATGACTGCGAAAAGTCTTCGCAATTGAGCAGGAAAAGACGAGTGACGCTTCAGATAATGTCATCTCCCAATGCTGGTCGTCTTTGAGCAAACCGTGCTTCTGACATGCTTCTCTGAATGTTCGACACATTTCTCCCACAAAAGTTTCTCAAATGTGTGAAAGATGTCGGACCTCGGACAGTATGGAGCAATAATCTTAAATAGTAACATTCTGCATTGTTTGGATGAACTGTGTAGACTCGTCTTAATGTGTCTGTTGCTCGAACATCATACCCTGGGACTGGATAACCTTTTTTCCTCTTGCTGAACATTTTTCTCGATGTGTCCCATGAGTAATATTTGGGAACTTCTGAGTACAGCAACGTTTTTTTGAAATAGATCTTGACACAAAAAGGAAAAGGCTGTCAATGTTGTGTTCGGGGGTTGGACAGCTTTCTCTCGTGCGTTTTCAGCAGTAAAATAGATTCGTTGCCCATTTTCTAGGTGAACACTGAGATGCACAACTGGTGGATAACGATGATGAATTGGAAAATTTAGAATCCTCCACTTCATTACTGCTGATAAACCTTCCCATTTGATATCTTGTGATCTCGTCATTTGACCTACTTCCATCAGCTAACTCGAAAACGGCCATGTCACTTCCCTTGTTGACATATTTACAAACGTATTTGATAGATTTCACAGAGTTGCAGTATTCAACATTTATATGAGCTTGGAACATCTTCAAAAGCAGGCGAGTATATGGTACGACCCATTTGTTGTCCACTTCAATCTCATTATAACTATTGTTAACTTTCAATTTGATATTTTCCGTGTATCCACCGTCTCCAAGTTTTCGCCTTCTGTACAAAGGATAGCCGTCATCTCCTGTTTCCGTTTTCTGCCTCAATTGTCGGGGATATTTTTTCGAGCATTTCCCATCCTTCATGCATGGTGAATCGGGATGAATTGCTCCCCATGGTCCATGAATCATATTCTTCGTAATGACTTGAAACAGCAGTGGATCTTTTTTTGAATCGGAAAGTTCTGCTGATATAACGCTGTCGATCTGAGTTGGACGAATCTCATCTTTGAGCCATATTAGCATATGAGCATGTCGAAGTCCTCTTTTTTGCCATTCGACTGAATACATCCAACAGCGACTTTCCCCATAAACATAACTCTTGGTTATTTCGTCAGTTTTTGTTTAAAAACTCTCGCGGTCAAATGCCGATCACTTGGATAAGTTCTTCAATCCCGTACCAAGCAGGATTACACATGAAAGTGATGAATAGATCTGGACGGCCATATAAACGAACGTAAAAGACGTAGATAGCATACTCGTGCATATGCCGCGGACTTCCGGTAAGCGTAGCCGGTAAAATAACTGTTTGGCCGATGTCTGATATATTTCCATCGCTAGCTACGACATCTCTCAAGTGAATGTAGTCATCCACTTGCAGTTTCGTTTGGTTTAATCTTATGAAAAGAAGGCGCACGCTCTCAATTTTTGCAGACATATCTACGACGAATTGATGGAAAAGTTGGCGACATTTTGAAATGTGGTTTGAACACTGATCTCTCATCATTATTCTATATGCATAGAAAGTGTTGTATTTTCACGAAGCGTTGGAGCCTTAGGCTGAATTATATTGATCAGGCATATTGTAGAAAAATAACATACTTTAATGTGACAAAAACTATTATATAAAATGAATTAAATGCGGTCATAGTCAGAGCGGCAAAACATCGTGGCCCGTTAAGTCAAAAGGTAAACATCAACAGACGGACGACGACCACGGTTTTTTTTCCAGATATTTTTTTATTGGTTGATAACCCTGTGTTGGGATCAGTTTGCTAAAGATTGAAGTGATACCCATCTTCCCCTTGCCAAAACAGCAATGATACTGAAGGGCATCATATGAGCGATGCGTTTCTGAAATTCGTTGCAGAGCATTATTTCGTTTGTGAATGATTCATCAGAAGGCATTTTTTCCAATGCCGTTTTGAACAAAATAACTAAATTGTTATTATTATAAAGAAGTCTCAGCAAATTTAGTACTATATCTTTTCTCATTCCTGAAATATTGTCGCAGCGTTGGTTGGCTTCGATTTCTTTATTGCCCATAAAATAGAACTTGTAGAAATTTTGGGCTTTCTTCAGTTTTGGGAAGAAGAGATCCAGCTTTGTGATAAATTTGACCTTGAATTTTGGCATGAAACCTGTTTCTTTTTACAGTTGCTGTTGTGCCAAAAGATGTCATTTGGAAGCATGAATTGTGCTTTTTATATTTTGCAAGAAATGCTTTGATTCTGATGTACCCGACACATAAGAAAGGAATGGTTTCGGAGGTTCATTTAATGACAATATTTTCACTTTTTTTCCATTTGAACAACACATTCCCGGAGATTCAGTTTTGAATTTTTTAGCTTGACGATAATTACATTTCTGATTTATTTTTCCAATTACTACTTTAAGATGGTACTGATATAGTTGCAGTTTGAATTATAAATGAAGGCTGCCAATTTCAAGTCAAATGCTTTTCTTTTGATTGGCCATGACGATTACGGTCTCTTTCTAATCGATCTCGACACTGCTAAACTGTTTCTTCTCCTCTAGCTGCTGCAGTGATGGTAATCTCTTCCAGCGAAATTTCCCTCAAAAATTTCCGTTTTGACTAAATTTTCCCCACGCATTCAGGAAAATGTGCTGCCATATAGCGGGAAAATACGTAATCAAGTATTTTACAATATAAAAGTATTGTACTGCATTAATTTCTTTATTTTTTGTAAAAATTCTTTTGTCTGATGAACTCTCGAAATTCCCCACAAATGCTAAGAAATTTTCCACGTGAGCAAATTTTGGCCAATTTTTCCCAAGAATATGGGAAATTTCCCACGAGTTACCATCACTGAGCTGCTGCTATTCTTGTCCGATCCTGCTCCAGCCGGCTCACTCGATGATCCGTTGTTTCTTTTTCTCTGGCTACTGCGGCTCTTTTCCTATTCTGCTCAAGTCGGCTAAATTGTTGTTGACCCGTCATTTCTTCTCTAGCTGCAGCTGTTCTTGTTTTATTTTCTTCAAGTCGAATTCTGCGTCTGTTCGTTGTTTCCACGGCTCTTGCTGCTAAAGTTCTTTTGTTTTCTTGTCATCGACATTGGCGTTGGTGAAAGGTTTTGGCGGCTCTCAGTACTTCAACTCTTCTTCGGCTTTCACAAAGTCCGACTTTGCAGCGACTCAGATTTCCTGGATAATCTGATTTTTTTTGTTTTTGGATTGGTAAATCCTATCGATTTTCGTTTTTTTGAAGGCATTTTGGTTACGTAATAGCACTAAATAAGAATCAATGATGATAATGGTGTTGAGCCTCTTGTTCCAGTGTGCGCGTCCCAGTTGAAGTGAAAGGATCGCTCGCCGGCCGATGAATCTATTATGCCATCTCGCAATATGAAATCACGCGTAAGAAAATTGATAGAGCTCGAAAATCAACTGTCTGAAGACTTTGATCTAAATGGAGGAGTGAAAATGCTGTTATCCTTGCATGTTGACCTCCATGAAAGCTTGGAATCTGTGTTCGGTAAGGTGGACAACTTACAGTGTGAGCTGGGAAAGTTTGAATCGTCCCTAGGAGTTTTGGAAAATCCTTCCTGATCCTGAGAAAAACCGTGTTGGTGAAATGATATCACGTGAAGACATCGGAAATCTGTATCGTTTTGAACAGGCTGATGGTGGACAAAATTGATGAACTGGAAAACAGACATAGAAGGGAAAACCTCGTCTTTGTTGGTGTCCCCGAGGGTCCAGACGAGACTGCCGAATCGCTTGAAAAAGTAATTAAAAAACTGTGCTCTGAAACTTTAGATGTGGATGGTGTTGAATTCGATAGAATTCACAGATTGGGTCACAAGGTAGGTGAGAGGCCTCGTATGGTGATCGGTAAACTCACTTATTATCGTCACAGGATGTTTGTGCTTGGGAATGCTAGTAAGCTGAAGGGTTCTAAGATATTCATCAATGAGGCCTTTACCAGGTATGCTAGAAAGAAGGTGCTGGATTTTGCGAAAGATCCACAGAACCCAGAGCACAGCAGTTTTTCACTGAGGTACAACAGATTATTAATGAACGGAAAGATTCTCATGTTCGATCACGAAAAAAATTCGGTCTACGAAGACCAGAGTGCAAGTGATCCTTTGTCTGTCAATCAGTTAAAAGCAAGTGTTTAACCAGAGTGATTTCATTGTCGGTAGTTATGTCCGAAATGATGATGTTGGTGATCTCACAGCCAGAGGGGAAAGTTGTGACTGTTTTATGTGTCGAATTTTTATTTTAATTTGAATAATTTTGATTTTTTTAGTTGACACTATTCTGTTTTTTCATACTAATTTTTACTAGCATTTACCAGAATGGGTCAATTTTTGATTGACTCCTTCGTAAATTTTTCTCTTTTTTTTTTTTTTTTGTACTGTTATATAACAATAAATTTGATTTGAAAAAAAAAAGTGCGGTTTCGACCAGTGGGCGGATTGATCCTGACTATCATAGCTTTATAAATAATGATTCATACGTAGTTCCTGTATCTGTGAGTGATTTTTCAAATTGCGAAATAGTGTTAAATCATGTTTCACCAACTGACCATATATTTCCAAATTCGAATCCGATCACAGTTTCAGCAAACAAAAAAAGCATATAATTTTCTAAACTTTCTATCATAATATATCTGGCTTTGATAACAAATCATATTTCCCGGATTTTTTAAAATTTGTACTAAGTTTTTTTTTTTTTTTTGGCAGGGACATGGCTAACTAGTGAATTTAAAATGATTCCAGGATTTTCAAATTATACTATTATACAAGAAGCTGCGGTTAAGGAAAGTAATACGGGCCGACCTAGTGGCGGTATGCTGTTAGGTTTAAAAAACAAGATGCAATAAAAAATTTCAAGCTCCTATTTAGATCTGGATTCTCTTTAATAATAGAGTTAAACCTCGGTGCAATTAACTATCTACTTGCCGTAAATTATTTTCCCCCTTCAAACAACTATGACGGTAATTTTGTAAATTTTCTAAATATATTTGCTCAATTTTGCGAAAATTTTGAATACGTGATATTAATGGCCGATTTCAATTCTCGTGTGGGAACTAAACTCCAATTCCCAATGTTGCAACTAGATGAGATAATACATCGCCGTCCTTTAGACAAGCGAACTGATAGACGTGTAGAAATTTTGTATGATTTTGCAATAACAAATAATTTGATTCTTCTAAACAGTAGCTTACTTTCTCATCATAAGGGCGAATTCACATACCTGGGGCACAACGGTGCGAGCTTAACTGATTTGATGTTTCTTTCCGAGATTCTCTATACCCAATCGGTGATCGATTTTGAGGTGGGTGATGATCCTGCTTCTGATCACATGCCGATTTGGATGTCATTTTTCGACCCCCCGTAAAATATAAGTACCTTATCAGAGGCTTATTAAATGTTCTGTAGAAAGAGCTCGATGGATTGAGAACTCACGGATAGAATTTTGTCAAAATCTTAATACGAATTTGATGGAGATGTCTGAATTTTATAAACGGATCCCCAACTTTTCACCACTGCTTTAATCAATTCGGCTAAAAATTCAGGAATGATCAAAACAACCCGACCGTCTGGTTCTAATACGAGTGTTTTTAATCCTAAATGGTATGATGACGAATGTCGTGCGTCAAAAATTGAAATGCGTGAAACACTTCGCAAACTAAAAAAGATTATTCTGTATTACTCTCGTTGCAATATCGTGTTCTGCGTAATAAACACAACAAAAAAAAATTGTGAACAAAAGAGACGGAATTATTTTGCAAATTTTTGAATGAGATGCTCATAAATAGCCGAGATTCAAAACATTTTGGTCACTGTTGGCTAGTCAAAACAAAAATCCCCTAGTTCCTAATACTATATCAAAACAAGATTGGTTTGATCACTTTTTTAACCTGTTTAGCCCTGAGCCTGCTTCTCACATTATTTATGCAATACGTAACAAAGGCATAGATCCTATCTTAGATAGTGAGATTTCACTTTCAGAACTAAATACAGCTCTAACAAATCTTAAAATTAACAAAGCACATGGAGTGGATCCCATAGTAAATGAATTTCTGATCAATCTAATCCCCATTGGTATAAATTTACTGTTCAAAATTTTTAATAATTTTCTAGAAAAACCTACGTCTCAAAAGATTGGCTTGAAGTCATGGTGCTGAAGATCTATAAAAAAGGTGATCGCTCTCTACCATCCAATTACCACCCAATATCATTAGTATCTTATCAGTTTAAATTGTTCTCGTATATTTTGAATAATAGATTGACAAAATGGCTACAGACAAACAAGGTCATTCCGGAAGAGCAAGCTGGTTTTAGACAAAATTACAGCTCTGCCGATCAGATCTTTGTACTCAATTGTATAATACAAGAGAAGCTTTCTAGACTTCGCGGTAGATTTTATGTCTTGTACGTTGACTTCAAGAATGCATTTGACAGCATAGACCATGGGATCCTTTTTTGTTTTAAGTAGATTTGGTTTGACTTCTCTCTTCGTAAATTTGATCAAAGATATTTATCGCAAAGCTTCACTAACAATAAGAACTGACCTTGGTTCTACTGACAAAATTTATATTCAAAAAGGACTTTTGCTGGGAGAAATTTTAAGCCCAACCTTATTTTCTTTGTACATTGTTGAACTTATAAACCGTTTCAATATAACTCTGACATTTCTCCTATTATATTCAACTTAGTTCAGCAACCTGAATTCATTCTCTATTTTTTGCTGATGATTTAGTAATTTTGGAGGACTCGCCAATAAATATACAAAGAAAAATAAATATACTTGATAGGTTTTGTGAGGAATTTCGGTTAAAAATAAATGTTGATAAAACCAAGGTCATGGTATTCGGACGCGCTGGTAAATTGAAAAATGCCGAGAAGTTGAGATTACGGAATACCCCACTTGAAATAGTAAATAATTATACATATTTGGGTGTCCCGTTTTCGTGATCAGGTAGGTTTGTTCACCCTTGCAAAAACTAGATTTGTGGCAAAGACAAAATTAGCTATCCAAAAAGCTTGGCCAATTTTTATAAAGACAAAAATTTCATCCATAAATGTCGCTATGAAACTTTTCCATTCAATAATATTGTCCGTGCTGACATACGCAGCACCGGTCTGGTCGGCAGGCTATATTGATGAACTGGAACATATATTTTTTCTTTTTTCGTAAAAACATTATTGCAAATACCACCAAATACACCCAGGATACATGATTCGCGTTGAATTGGGTCAACCATGAGTGGCAATTACACTGAAAAAACTTTTTATTAAATTTTTTATGGAGGAATATTATCTATGAATAGCTTTCCTTTGAAAGATTTCCTGTGGGTTATGTTTCTCTAAACTTTTGAACAATTCTCTTTTTGGGCTCGCACGGAAACTCCAAGATTAACTGGTTAAATTTCATTTTCAAAATTTTTGACAATACTGGCTTCAGCCACCTCAAAATGGTCGAAGATCCCACTGTTCTCAAACAACACCTCCCATTTATAATTCACACGTTGATATCAATTAGACATGCGAATCCTACAAACATGCTATGGTTCTGTTTTTTACCGCACTATTAAAAATGTTTTTGGAGCGGAGGACTACCTTTTGAGTACATCTGGGATTTTGTTTAAAAGAATACTAATTCAATTGCATTTTCGTAGCAATTCTATTAGGATAAACGAAAAATTTTTAATTATAAATTTCATTAGTAACTGTTTGTTCTGCAATACTGTTAAGAATTTTCTTCATTTCATCAAATTTAACCTTAACGATTTTTTTCCCTTAATATTTTTAATTATATCCACTCTAAAATACGAGCTTTTTATTCACGATTACCTTAACATTAGGAGTCGTCAAACTATTCATTTATCTATTTATCATGCAATAGTTTTATCTTGTTATTCTATTTTTTTGGCGTTACTAATTTTTGATAATGTGAATTATCTTAACTATTGTATCATCATACTAGTTATTATAGTATTAAGTCAACTTGATCTTACTCTTGCTATATTTAGTATAATTCATGCCCACTGTATTTATATCCAATCATCTAACTCTTGCCATAGATATGATCCAATTAATTCGAAATTAATTGTTAACTTACGAATTTATATTTTGCATTCTATACTTAATAACAAATTATCATACATTAATATATTCACTTACACTGCTACGAATTTTTCGACATTTGAACCAATTAATTCATTTTCAATCCTCCAGGGTTTTTTAAATGGGATATTTTGTTTTCTAATGTGTCTAACAATTGTGAAATAAAACATTTCACACTTCATACCCTGGAGGATTTTGAAAATTTTTTAAATTCATCTATGGTTACTGATCATAAATCGATATTATCAAAACTCAATATTGTACATTTTAATATTTGTAGTGTAAGATCAAATTTTAATTTACTTTTATCATACCTAGATTTAATAATTAACGAAATTGTGTTTTGTCTGAAGTGTGGGTTTATACGGATGAAGTTGATTTTCACAAAATTTCAGGTTTTAACATTAATTTAATATCTCGTTGCCGTGACTATAATAGATCTGAAGGTATTTTTGTGTATACAAATAAATCCTGTTCATTTTTTATTCACAATTCATTAACCATGCTTACTGCAGAATTGATTGTTTTATCTTTAACTGAATTACAAACTACTATACTCTGTCTATACATATCTCACTCTTACTCAATTAACAATTTTGTCGATGAATTTGATGCAATATTGAGAAATGTAAAATGCAAAAATGTTATGTTTCTTGGAGATGTTAACATTGATTTATTAAGCTCTGATTCTAGCGATATTCAATACTACATTGATATACTTTCCAGCCATGGTCTATCACCATTAATTAATGTTGTAACCAGACCATCATCACAATCCTGTTTAGATCACATTTTTATTCGTAATTTAAAAAACATTACTAATATTTATTCTTCTGTATTTACTACTGATTTAAGTGATCACTATCCCATTCTTTGCAAGTTTATATTTTCATCTCCTAGATTGACGGCTACATTGAATTCTCCTACTGTGAAATTTATCGATTATACAGCTATTTCTTCCTATCTTTCTAACCATAGTTTTAATTCCCGTTCAAATGACCCGGGCAAGGCATTTGATGATTTTATTCTCTCCCTTGAAACAATTGTTAATAATCATTCCCGTTGTCACTTGGTTAATTCGCGTATGATTCCTAATAAATGGTTTACGAGAGATCTTTATGAACTGATTAAAATCAAGCAAAAGCTATATTTAAAATCAAAAAAATATCCATTTGATAATTTGATCTTATCTGCATATAAAAGTACAGTTTCCCATGTCAAATTAAAGGTAAAAATTTCCAAACAAAATTATTATTCTCAACAATTTCACAGATGCAATAACCTAGATTCGAAATGGAAATTTATCAATAAATTATCAGGTATAGATAAACAATCTCAATTGCCTTCTGTAACTAACCTCTCTCTATTAGCTAATAATTTTAATTCACATTTTATAAATATATCTCGTTCTAATTGTGTTATACCTTTTTGACTTCAAGTTTTTTCTTTCTCGTAATCCAAATTCTATTTTTTTCTCACCTACTAACCCCCACGAAATCCTTCAAATTATTCGAAAACTACCCACTTCTGCTTCCTCTGGTATTCTAAACTCTTCTATTTTAAAAATTCTCCCTTTGTGCACAGTCTCCACTCTGTCTACTCTTATCAATTCTTGCATTTCGGAAGGTGTTTTCCCGGATAGTTTGAAAATTGCATCAGTTATTCCAATTTATAAATCCGGTGATTCTAACGACCTCAATAACTACAGACCTATTTCAATCCTTAACACTGTTTTTATTGTACTCCCTCACTACAACTTTTCCATTCTCTAAACATATTACCTCTTCGACATCTCTATTTCTTCAAATCAATAGTTATTTTACATAGAAAACAACATTCTTTACCTTTGAACACCTTTCGTTCTTCTGCAAGAATCAACTACACCTATTTACTCCCTAGAACCTATAAAACGATTTGGACTTACTTTACATTTTTTTTTTTCTAAATTAACTTCTTCCCCCTTACTTATTTTTTTTACAATCGAAGTATTATCACCACATGCCTGCGGCCACCATGACCTATCATGTTATATTGTGTTTTTTTTTCTTTTTACTTTCTGTTCACTCATGTTCTGTCAATTATTATTTATTTATTTATTTTTATGTTTATAAGTTTCATATCAAATTGTAAATTGTGATTGCCAGTAAGAGCCATTTGGCCCCTTGGTAATTGTTTTCTCCTCTGTTTTCTGTATTCCTCATTTCTGACTAATAAAGTATTGTATAAATAACTGTACATACTGCAATTTAAATCAGCTGGAAACGTGGAATCATGTGTTTCTTTATTTGCCCTACTTTTGAGAACTACAGAAAAAAATATTTTGGACATATATAATACGACCTTCCCTCGAACAAATACTAACATTGAGAAATGTCGATATACGAGATGTATATAATTTCCTAATTAATGTAGCCAGACATCGATCACTGTACAGTGAATAAGCCTTTTTCCGGTTGATATAAAATCACAGGTCTAGTACTTGGATATATACTTTGTATGTGTTTCTTGTATAACTAATTATTTTATTTTTTATTTTATTTACTTTTTTTCACCTTTTTTGTTTAACGATATTAGTTGTTTCATGTTGAGATACTTCGTGTTTGTTTCAGGTTTGCTTATGTTAATTTTGTCATTGTAATGTAAAAAGAATGAGGGAAGGAAATGTTTTGTATTGCTACCCACCTTTCGAAATTGGCTTATAGCCAAATCAATAAAGTATGATGATGATGACGATAGCACTAAATAAGAATCATTTAAAATTATTGTAAACACAAAAAAATCAAGCGTTTAGATAGATATACTGCATCACTTCTCAATACAGAGATATTTTTCTATGATATTGACTTGGCCTTTGTAACAGCTTGAACTTCCATTTCTCCTAGCAATAATACCTGATGCTACACGGTTTTCTCCATGTACTGGCACCATTAAAGAAGTGACAAACCATGTCTGAAACGCATTGCTAGGGAACCACGGTAACCAAAGTAAACATCCCGAAAGTGATTGTTGAGGCCGAGAAACCATTGTTGCCCGACAGTTTTTCGCCCATTTCGGACATTTGCCCAGTTCTCATAAACTTTTAAAGTAACCTATCGTTAAGTCGGGTCCCATTTGGTATATACAGTCAAACCTCGTTAGTGCGTCACCCGGTTAACACGTCACTCCGCTTACCGGATCACTTTTTTGGAAGTCCCAATTGTCCTCAGGCAGGAATTGGCAAGCTATGGCTTACTCCGTTTAATGAGTCACTCCGCTTACTAAGTCATATTTTTGCTCTCCCAAGAGTGACTCATTAACGAGGTTTGACTGCATACAAAATTTGGCGACGATCGAACTAAAATTCTAGGTTTGTATAGAGAAAACGCGCGCGCGCGCACACACACAGAAAATCAATTTTATATATAAAGATATAAACGGTGATTAATGGGTTAACTTAATCCCTCTTGTCGCAATTTACTAGTGAGCCATTGATCGCAGCGCATACTTTCAATAAGAGAAAAAGTATCCAAATAACGTGTAGAACCCAGATACGTCATTCATGTTGCGGGGGGGGGGGGGGGGGGTGTACAGTTATTAAAGTATAAAAACTAACTTTTTATACGGACACCGTCTTCAAAAACTCAATGAGAAAGTAGTTTTTTCTCTCCTGAGGCCAACAAACACATTCCACGTTTCACTAAGATATTTGATTTCAAAAACGAGAAACGGGAGGAAAGTTTTTATTCATGACGTATCTGAGTTCCATACGTTATTTGGATGCTTTTCCTTGGAAGTATACCTCTAGGAACAGCATAAATGGGGGAAGGGGGGGAGAAATGTCATAAATTTACATGGGATATAATCGATTTATTGATTCCGCAAAAAGAAATCGTCCTCATAATCTTTTCCGAAAGAGAGCTTGAGGATTTTTTTTTCTGTTGATGAGACTGAGAAACACTTCACTCGGATAAAACTGCTGCTTTTCCTGGAAAAACATCCACATAAACAGAATTAAGAATAACAAATATTATCCATGCACTGCATTAGAAAAACATTCATTAATAAAGTCATTTAAACAGGGGAAGCCTCTCTGAAGGCACTGGTCCTGCTTACATCTCTTCCTTGAGACAAAACAACGGATCATGATCTGGTAAGGATGAAGAGAGTCCCCACTGGATTAAACAACCTTCCGAGTTTTTTGTTTCCGCGAATTCGGGAGACACACATGGCAGCATTTTTTGAACAAATTACAATCATTTCTCAGATCACTCGTTAGGAGCACAATACATACACGGCAGATTTAGCATGTACCGATCTGTTAGAATCCGTTGTGGCTCGTTGGTCTCGGGCTTCCGTAGTAGGCAGTCCCCTATGAGTCCGCGCCTGCCCTGATCCAATATTTTACGTTATATTGTGATAACAAAGAAACCATTTTACAATAAATTTCGACAGTAGGCAATTTCGGCAGTATTTGGCAATACTGCATTAGGAATAGACTGATGGGACCACTGCTAAGCCACACATGCACCTCATCCATATTCCTCAGCGGAACTTTCAACGAATTGGTACATTTTGGAATGTGCGTGTACGTATCGTGAACCTAACGAACGAAGTTTATTTCTGCGCAATGCTTGTTATAGTGCTCCCATCTATTTTTAGAACTATGAATGAAGTGCGATGATTGAAGATTTGTACCTTTGTGGGCTGTTGCTCTTTGGGGTGAGACATTTTAATGAGGAAGATCGCATTCGTGCCTCAAAGTTAGGAACCACAAAAAACCAACTGCAAAAAAAATCTGATAGGACTAGAAAGGCTAGAGGCCCGTTGATCAACTATTCATCACTTTAACTGTTTTGCTCTATCCATTTAGGAAGCACTCAATGGAGAGATGGGGCCTTCTCAGACGCCGCACATTCTCTTCTAACTTCTAGACTGGTGGAGATTTATAAAAACATTGAGCTAGAAGGGGCCTCTGTCAGAATGGGATCTGGTAAACGGAGAGAGGACACATATCTATAAATATACATAATTTTAAGCCATTTTTCAGCAGCTCAACTTGAAATTTAAATCAAAATTAGTAATCAAAATATTCATGTTTCGTGTCCGTTTTCACCCAAGTCTGGACCTGACTACCCTATTAGGGAACGGAATGGTGGTGGTATAGTTACTGAGTCCCAATTCCTTCAGTGGAACTCCTACGCTGGAATATCAGGTGCCCACCCCCTGGTCAGCCGGTCAGACGATTTTCACGTTACCTTCTAGTGAATTTATAGTACGGAAAAATGATAAAAATCGTCCAGGGTCTTTAGGTTCAAGCCTTGTCAGCCCATGTGCGAATCCAGAGAGGGGAGATGGGGGTGATCTCCCCTCTCAACAGCCTGTAGTGATGATTAACGATGATAAAATCTATTCAATTTATTTATTAAACTAAAACAAATCACAAAAATCACTACATACGCATGGAACGCACATACACATACGCGACAACATGTGACACCTCAACCAAAACACCGAGTATCATCTCCAGACGGCTTTGACTTCTCTCCCCACCACAAGGAAAAATATGTGTAATATCCGGACGGCTTTAACCGATTCCCCACAGGTAGTCCCCCACCAGCGATAGCGAGAGAACTACCTGCAAGGCAACCTGAATCTGACCCGTCTACCTGAGCGGGTGGTCATGAAAGTTTGGTCCTCGTCACTGGAAGTCTGTTGATCTTTTGAAGTTATTGTTGCTTGCTGATGCTTTGAACTTGTGGTTGCTTGCTGCGAAGTTGTTGTTGCTTGCCGTGAAGTTGTTGCTTGCTGTGAAGTTGTTGTTGCTTGCTGATCGTTAGAAGTTGTCTGCTGATGCTTTGAAGTTGTCTGCTGATGCTTTGAAGTTGTCTGCTGATGCTTTGAAGTTGTCTGCTGATGCTTTGAAGTTGTCTGCTGATGCTTTGAAGTTGTTGTTTCTTGTTGATCGTTGGAAGGCTTGTGGGCATTGAAGGGCAGGTCATCACCGCAGATGTAAGCCGGTTTGACTCTGTCTATGCTTACAGATACTGGTCGACTTTTTATTAGTATTTGGAACACCTTTTCTGATCTTGACAGTACTTGGTAAGGTCCCTCTTACGGAGGTTCTAGGCCTTTCTTCACTCTGTCCGTGCGGAGGAAAACATATGAGCAAGACAGCAGGTCCTTGCTGACAAAAACAGAATGTTTTCCGTGGCGAACAGTCTGTCTTGGGCTTAAATTTTCCATGGTGGTCTTCAACTGATCAACGAAGCTTGATGAATCTGGGTGATGACGACTAGGTACGAAAAACTCTCCTGGCAGCCGTATAGGTGCACCATACACCATTTCCGCAGTTGTAGCTTGCAAGTCCTCCTTCCAGGCGGCTCGAAAACCCAACAGAATCGTAGGAAGTACTGTTACCCAGCGGTTAGTTGCGTGAGCCTTGATAGCAGACTTAAGGTCTCGATGGAAGCGTTCTACTTGACCATTTGCTTGTGGATGGTATGATGTGGTCCTCTGGCGATTGGTTCTCAAGAACTTGGTTAGAGCCTTGAACAAAAAGGACTCAAACTGGACACCTTGATCTGAGGTGATTCTGTTAGGTGAACCGAACCGAGCAACCCATCCAGAATAGAAAACCTTGGCCACGGTGTCAGCAGAGCTATCCGGCATAGGGAAGGCTTCAGGCCATTTAGAGAAGCGATCCACACAGGTGAGGCAATATGTGTAGCCATGGCCCCCACATGCTAGTGCCGGGCCCCCAGGCCAGGATTTTTCGCGGGCCCCCTACCCCCCCCCCCCCGAAAAATTTTGTGCACCTCCCTTGAGAAAAGATTATGGTGTATTTTTTCAGTAAAAAAAAAGAAACTCCTTCCGGGAAGAAAAAAAAATGTTGAATGCCCCCCCCCCCATGAGAATATCCTGCATACGATAAGGCATTTGTATATGCAGCAAAACATCGCTACAACACGCGATAATCGATAATAAATACATCTACAATGATATTTTTTTCAAATCTTGTTTGGAATTGCCTTTCTTAATGTTAAACTCTCAGTACAACGACACCATCTACTATGATAAACGCCTCTATAACCCGATATTTTTAGGAGAATTTTGAAATCGCTACAACAATATTTTTTATATTTTGTTCAAAATCGTTTCGAATTTAATTTTAACTTCGCCACTTGTTCTCATTCTTTTGAAGACGTCTGATGACATCAATATTTTGCACTAAATGATCACCGAAAGCTAACGTTATTTGTATTGCTGCACTATGTGTACGACACAAAAGCATATGCGGTGAACTTCTGTACAGGGACATCTAAGTGAATTTTATAAATAAACTAATCAATTACAATTTTTGTAACGAATAAATACATAAAAGCGTATTTTTCGATAATATTAACAATGCCGATATAGAAAAAATGGCAATAGCATAAATTTGATCACACGTGAGGATAATGTTACCTCTTCAATCCCTCTACCACAATATTTTTTTTTTGGCCCGTAGAATATTGTTATATCGAGGTTTCACTGTATATTTAAACTAAATAATAAAATATAATTGTGTGTGTGTGTGTGTGATAAATATTATCACATTTCGAGATATGATTATGGGATTTGTATACAATTTTACGCAATACAATAGAGCTCCCCTATGGGCCAGTTAAAAGAACGAATTGGTCAGGCAATATGGTTTTCCCATAGAAACTTGTGATTGCCATTTTCACGAGGGTGGGGGGTTACGTTCTTTTTTCCTGCAATAATTTTATAATAATTTTCCCTATAATCTCGGCTCGGGGGGGGGGGGAGGTTAGAACCCTAAACCCCCTTTGCATACGCCAATGGTGATCGTGATCCATGGTCGGCAGGGCCGCAACTGGGGGGGGGGGACAAGAAGGTATCTTGCCCAGGACCAGAAGAGTGCGCAAAATTCACCTTTTATAGCCTCTTCTTCAAAATTACGGGGGGTGGGGGGATGTCAAAATATGTGCTTACCTCAGCTGATCAAGCATTTAGTTGCGGCCCTGATGGCTAGCGTTCAATGTCAAAGTCTCTCGATTAACGATAATACCTCTATTATGGTATTTTTCTTCGTCCGCAGAATATCGTTATATCGAGATCTCACTGCAGTTTTATCATGCATAACGTGAAGTTATTCCATGCAATGATTTTTTTGATAAAACGAAGGCGATTCCGTTATGCCAGGCGATTCACAACAGGCGTGCAAAAATAATAAATGAATTTAGTGAATTAAAGAGTTAAAGTAATAATACTGAAAACTATTTTCATTGGCCTTGGTTGAAGCACCGGCCTGAAAAATTGTGTGTGAGAACTGAAATAATTTAAATATTTATGTTCACTTCATCTATTCAACTGAGCAACTTTACAATTCTGTTACAGTCGTTTATACGACGTTCAAGAGGCCGAGTCAAAATGTTTCATAAAACGTTTTATGTATAAGTCGAAGTGAATATAACAGTCTTTCTAAAAGATTATCCCCCCCCCATACATATAAAATGTTATAAAATTTTATGTGTTTAATTGCATTCCAATTCTGTTCTAAAAAAATATTTCATACTTGAGAGGAAATTAAATCACATTTCAAATCATTTAAAGAAATAAAATTTGGCACAACATCACCTTTAGGACACGACATTGAGTACAAAATTGCAACAAAATCTTCTCGACTTGCAAAAATTTCCCCATATTGGACTTTTTTTTTTGGCAGTAGGAGCTTGCTCTTTGGTTGTTTCTCTACTTTATAATCGTTTCAAAAAGTTGAAACGAGGATATTCAACTGGTTTGCAAGCAGGGCCGTTATTTCAACTTTTTCCGGAGTGGGGGGGGGGCAAAATTTTTCCAGGAGGGGAAAACACATGTACTCAATACTGTGTATTTTCAAAAGCTAGGGGGCCGTTGCCCCCCCCCCCAAATAACGGGCCTGTTTGCAAGATGAACTTTCGTTATCAATTTCAAATTCTTGTTGAATTCTTCCAAAATTTCCAGTTTTTTTAGAGAGAGCGTTTTTTTGTTTTT
Organism: Pholcus phalangioides; assembly: GCF_987345545.1. Classification (NCBI taxonomy): domain Eukaryota; kingdom Metazoa; phylum Arthropoda; class Arachnida; order Araneae; family Pholcidae; genus Pholcus; species Pholcus phalangioides. Next base: position 39,445,505 of record NW_028301606.1, read on the forward strand.
TCGACATTACGAACGACGAATTTGACACAGTCAGCAAGCAGTGCCGTCTGAAGGGCCGCATGGACCCACCCGAGCACGGCCCGGGGGCATCAAAAGAAGGGGGGGCCTCACAAAAATGGGAAGTAATTGAAATTTTCGAGAATTCTCTAGGTTGGGCCTCAGAAAAATCAATTGGCCCGGAGGCCCATGATGGTCTTAAGACGGCCCTGTCAGCAAGCAAAGCACCACATCGAAAGAAAGTTCTACAGGAAATGATCGAAAGAACTTGCTGTGCATGTATACCTATTTTCGGCAGACCTGTACCCCCCCCAAATGCTTACAGTAGACTTTCTCACCCTCTCGGGATAACGTTGAAAACATAGGGAGAGCAAATATTCTGAAAGGTCATATGGCCGTCAAAACAATTGAAACTCATTTCTTCGGGACTCTCCACATCTGCGTATTCTCAGAAAGAGGCAATAAACAAATCACCTAAGTCCACTCTAAATGGTCATCAGCCATCTCACTGGCAATTTTCGTATACGTCAGCAATCACCCTAAAATTTATGTCTTTTGCGGTGACAATATGCTAGAACTGTTGCAGCAACGCTTTTTCACTGCATACAAAAATTTTGTGCGCATTTGATGGATATAAATTACGTTTTTCTTTTTTCAAAAGTTTCCGAGTTTTAGTCGAAGTGAAAACGCCGAATAATTGAGGTTTTACGTTAAATAAATGAATGAAATATTTTAACATTAAAATGTATTTGTTGTATTGTTGTTTAAAATGTATTGTTACCAATTGCTACCAAAGTTAAACGTCGTATAAACATGAAAGTTGTATAACTGCGTGACGTATGAACGAGGTTACTCTGTAATTTGTAGATATGCCCTATTAAAAATAATCGTTTTTAAACTTTATGAAACACAATTCAACAAACATCGCAACTGGCCTCGATGCAGGGCCAAACTCTTCTGACATAGATTTATTATAGTTAACTGTTAATGCTCAAAATAAAAATTTAACAAAAATTCAAATTTTTAGTTTTGCTTACCGTTGTTTTGGGCTAGAACCGTAGGATTCATCCGCGTGGGGAAAAAATCAATCCTTTATGTACGCAAACTCGTTCAACTATTTTACTAAAAGATTTCGAACAACTGTATTTTTGCAGACGCGAACCGTAAATATTTTTCTGTGTCACAATATGTCTGTGAATAGAAGTTTTGAGGGGAGATGTGTCCTCAAGACAGTACAGCGAATAAAAAAGGCCGATGCGGAATGTAGCCTTTTTTTTCAGAAGCAAGGGAAAAAACCCCTTGATTTGTTCGGACTGGGAGAGGGAGGGGGTTACTAGAGGGGCCGTGAGTGAAATCACGTGATTCAGTACACACGTCATTACAGCCATTTCGTACAATACTTTTTGCGGGAAAACGCTTTAAACGAGAAATCTCGATGAGTATCAGTAATAAGAGTTGGCACCGGAGAGTCGCAAAATAAGTCGCACTAAGGAGGAAAACGTTATATGCGGAATCCACTGTATTTTGTACAAAAGCTTGCAACAAAGCTGTCTCACTATCATAACCCGCCCATGAGAGTGGGACTGGCGGAGCTTCAGGCCTGGGGCCTGGACCATTCTTGTCATTTTTGTCTTTTTTCCCCACTATTAGTTCACTTTATAGAGGGGGTCCGCTGAAGAGCGCAGCTTACGGGGCCCCCTGTTCCAGGATGTTGGGGGAAGGGAGGTTCATGCGCTTTATCGGCACCTAGAGGCAATTTCACTGTGGAATACGACGTCTGTTTACTCCAATTTTCATTCTATCCAGACATTATGGCCTTCTACGAACTGAAACAGCAGGGGTCGCGCGGTAGCCCTGTAGGTCCCTACACAAGCTAGACGACTAGATGACGATTATTCTGGTGGCCTCCCTCATTCTAGTGGCTATAGCCCTGAGGACACACAAAATGCTGGTGTCCTTGACGTCTCAGTAGCCATGACCATCACGTCTTTTCTTCCTTCCTAGGAGAACGACTGCCATGAGAGCCGGGGGGGGGGGGCCTTGTACAATGTTCTTTTCTTCGTTTCCCGGGTGTTTTTTTTCTTTTTTTTTTTTCGTTTACTTGTACATGTGTATAGTTAAAAAAAATTTCAATGAGCTCTAAGGTACGTAGTTCAAGATATCCGCCCATACGAGTACAAATTGATATGATTGATATTGAAGAGTCCTGTCTATTTTCCTATGGGATATATCTGAAAGAAATAAAATCAAAAAGATCTTTCCACGGGGGCCCCCCTGACTCCCGGGCCCCAGGGCTGGAGCCCTGTCAGCCCCCCCCCCCATGTGGGGGCCATGTGTGTAGCCTTCTGATGGAGGCAAAGGGCCTAAAATATCAATGTGGACATGTTCAAACCTGGCATCAGGTGGTGAAAATTCCCCATGTGGGCTCTTCGTATGCCGACTCACTTTAGACTTCTGACAGTTAATGCATGTACGTGACCAAGTGGTCACGTCAGCCTTCAGTGCGGACCACACGAAACGCTCTTGAACTAGTTTCACAGAGGCCTTCACGCCAGGATGTGACAGTCCATGCAAGGCAGTGAAGATGTCCCTACGCATCGAGGATGGAACCAGTGGTCGAATGCGTCCTGTAGAGACGTCACAGTACAGCTGAAGCTTTGATTCATCAACAGGAAGAGAGTGGATTTTCAAGGAAGTAGATAAAGGATTGGTGAGTAGTTGCTGAATACCCTCATCTTTGAGTTGTTTCTCTGCCATTCGTTTGAAGTCGGTGGGAGATGGTGTGTCTATGGAAGATATGAATATCCGAGACAATGCATCTGCCACAACATTTTCTGCACCCTTGATGTGTAGGATGTCTGTGGTAAACTGGCCAATGAAATACAAGTGTCGAAGCTGACGAGGTGAGAATTTGTCAGTAGTCTGTCTGAAGGCATATGTGAGAGGCTTCTGATCCGTGTACAGGACGAATGAATGGCCTTCAACCATGTGCCTGAAATATTTGATAGCAGAGTAAGCTGCCAACAACTCTCGATCATAGGCACTGTAATTCTTTTGTGCAGGAGATAACTTCTTGGAGTAGAACCCAAGTGGCTGCCAAGATCCTGACACACGTTGTTGCAAAGTTGCGTCCATGGCAATATCGGAAGCATCTACCACAATAGCCAAAGATGCTGCTGCCACTGGAAATGCCAAAGCTGTTGCATCTGCCAGATCCCGCTTAGACTTCAGGAATGCTTCATCGGCTTCTTTGGTCCAAACGATCTTCCTCTTATCGTTTCGCTTGGAACCCGCTAGAAATTTATACAGGAGCGCCTGCGTCTCTGCTGCTTTTGGAACGAAGCGACGATAAAAATTGAGGAGGGCCAAAAATCGTCGGAGCTCTTTGACTGTGTCTGGCTTTGGGTATTGAGCGATGACCGACACTTTCTCAGGAAGAGGTCAAACGACCCAAAAATCGAACTGATGGTTGCCCCAGAACACATTTAGCAGCATTGAGGCGAACTCCGAATTCGGAAAAACGTTTGAATACTTGTCGCAAATGTTCCTTGTGCTCTTCAGCGTTTGTAGATGCCACGAGAACATCGTCGAAATACGGTACACAAAAGGTGAAACCCTGCAACACCATATGTATGAACCTCTGGAATGTTGCAGCTGCATTCGATAGTCCGAAAGGCATGAAGAGAAATTCGAACAGCCCGAATGGTGTTGTTACGGCTGTTTTCGGAATATCCTCTTGTCTCACAGGGATTTGATGAAAAGCTTTTGCGAGATCTAGGGTGGAGAATATTTGTTTCCCCTCTAGCACCTGGAGACAGTCCTGGATGTGCGGAACGGGATATCTGTCAGGGATAGTTGCAGCATTCAGTCTCCTGTAGTCGCCGCATGGTCTCCAATCGCCGTTGCACTTGGGTACCATGTGCAGTGGGCTTGCCCAGCAACTTTGAGATGGTCGGCAAATTCCTTGGGCAACTAGATGATCGAATTCCCACTTGGCTGCACGCAGCTTGTCCGGTGGTAGCCTGCGAGGTTTTGATGCAACTGGCGGGCCTTTTGTCTCAATGCAGTGTTGGACGTCATGTTTAACAGCATTAAACGTTGCTACAGTCTCTGTCAGTTCAGGGAACTCGGTGAGAATCCGATGAAATTCACTATTGTCCCGGATGCATTTCACTGCTGGGGATGGTACGTCCGCACCAGCAATCTTGCAATGTGAACGAAGCTGAGTGAGTGGATCGATTAATTGACCGCGCCGAACATCTATAAGCAGTCCGAAATGCCGCAGAAAGTCAGATCCGATGATTGGACGTGAAACGGCAGCAACGATGAATGACCAATGAAATGCACGACGAAGTCCTAGGTCTAGTTTTAACAGTCGTTGACCGAAGGTGTGTATGGCAGTTCCGTGCAGCAAACAACTGAAGCTTGTCTGGCTGACGTCGGGAATCTTCTTTGCGTAGTGGCAGTACAGATACATCGGCGCCAGTGTCTATGAGGAACTGCACGGAAGATGACTGGTCAGACAGATATAGCCGGAAGCACTCGAGTTTGCCGTCACCGAGTGTCATCTCCAGACGGCTTTGACTTCTCTCCCCACCACAAGGAAAAATATGTGTAATATCCGGACGGCTTTAACCGATTCCCCACAAGCCAAAAAATGACGGAAAAATTTATCTGTCCCTAAAAAGGCGGGACGATTCAACGAACCTAAGGTTTATGCATCTCGCAGCTAAAGATGCCTGAATTCACTTCATTCGCAGATAATAATGTCTGCTTGATTTGATTCGCAGCTGGAGATGTCTGCCGCAGCTTCATTCTAGGCTGATGATGTCTGCCTCTACTCCATTCACTGCTGAAGATGTCCGCTTCCGCTTCAGCTAGAGAACTACTCCTTGCAGCTAGAGATATTGTCTTGGATTTATTTGCCACTGATGGTGTCTGCCTCGGCTCCATTTGTAGCTGAAAACGTCTGCCTCGGCTCCATTTGTAGCTGAAAACTTCTGTCTCAGCTCATGCATGGTCCAGAGAGGAGTGATAAGGGCAATCGCCTCTCCGAAAAGACAAAAATGAGGGAGGGAATTCATCTATGTCCGTAAAATACGGGACAAACCTAAAAATAAAATCGCCCCTCCCAACATATTGGCCTAGAACCCCCACCCTTGACGGGAGGGAAGGCATGTGGTGGTTACCGATCATTTTCAAAAACATGCTTTCGTGAAAGGAACGGAAAAAAAAATTCTAAACAATATTTTTCTATGCTCTTAATAACCATGCTGCGATAATTAATATTTTAGTTGATTCCCGGATATTCGAAGAGGAGCATGATGGATTCATATAAGTGTTGATTTTCGTGTTTTATACCTCAAGTGTATTTAATTATTACCTAAAAAGGAATAGTCGTTGTTGTTCGGCAACCCTTTGACAACACAAGCTGCGTGGGCACTCCTGTCCAGGTTCATCTCAGGAGCTGTCGTCCATTCGTGGGAGGAAGGGTCCAGGTATTCCACGTTCGGCACCGGCCTGATATCTGCATAAATACATGAATGTGCAGGTTGAATATTCGACAAAATATGACAGAATATTTTCCATAGTGTAATAATTCATTTCAAAAATGCAAAGTCTTATAGAAATGGCAAACATGAGTAAAACATTGAGGGAGGATGGGGTTTTAGGGGTTATATGTCCCATATATAAGTGGATTTAAAAGCGTACTCCAGAGGAACATCTTATATTAAAGGTTAATTAGGGGCGGCAGCCTCACCACACGAAAATTATAGGCTTGATGGTCGATCATGTACTGAGCGTAGATCATGTACTTACTCTGAGCGTCCACGTTCCAGTTCACATCAAGAGACATGCATGCCTTGAGAGCGTTTATAGTGGTATTCAAGCATCACATGAATTTTAAGGGGGTACGTTTTCTACCGAAGGTTAGGACGACTGGTCTAACCAAGGGGTTCTTAACCTTTTTTTTTAATGAGATCCAAAACCAACAACTCGAAAAATTCCGCGTTCCCATAGAAAAATTAAAAATCAAGAAAAAATTCGGTACCTATCCTATAGGTCGTTGTAATGGTCACTCTAACGTGAGGTCATTATAACAAACATCTACTGTATTTTTTGCCAAGGTCATTTGTGAAACCAGTAGAGTAACAAGTGGATTTTTACTACACATCTGAAAAAAATCCTCAGTGACTCAAGTTTGGGCTCGATCCATAGGTCAAGAATCAACGTCTGGTCTACTCACTTGTTTCCAAAGCTCTTCTCGTCTGCCAACCCCTCCTTCTCAGAAGAAAAATTCTCTCATCGCCCCCAGCTTCCGCAACGATCCCATAGGATCCTATACTGTGTCCGTATCTATTATGCCTTGTGATATATTCCATCAACCCCCCCCCCCTCCCCTTTGGGAAACACTAGTCTAATCCATGGATTTCTTAAGATTTTTTCGTTGACTACAGCCATTTTGGAGATTTGATTTAGATTATATAATTCTGAGTACCCGCGGCATACTTGTTCGATCTTGAAGCACTTCAGTGGTATCTAGAAGTGCAGGTGGAGGAATAGCACAGTTCTCACTGCATTTAATATAATTTTATCCCCAGAATATTTCATGGCACCATAGGATGACGCAGCACACATACAGGGTGCATAGCAAACAGGAGGTATGACATTTTACTGGCGAACCGTTGATCCTAGAGATATATTTCCAATTAGAAAAAAGTTTCGAAATAACATGTAGCACTCAGATACACCATTCATGTAGAAAAGATTGTATAGTTAGTAAAATAAAAAAAATCAACTTTTTATACAGACATCCTTATACAAAATCTGCTGACGTAATACTTGAATGGCCCCCATATCTGAATACTACACATTATTAGGAAACTTTTCTCATTGGAAGTATACCTCTAGGATCAAAGGCTCGCCAGTAAAATGTCATACCTCCTGTTTGCTATGCACCTTGTTTAGTCACTGTTCAATAAAACTTTCATCAATCTGTGATTTGTAAAAATCTGGAATCGAAACATTTTTGAAACAGTTTTCTGGTAAAGCCATGGTGTCAATATCCTATCATGCAACAATAAAACTGAATATAGTGGGCGTTGGCTTGATTTCAAAGACTTGACTTCAAAATCGAGGATTTACTGCATTTAACACAGTAATTTTAAAGATGAATTCTTTTGTTTTAACGATGAGCTTAACAAAATTACGAATAGAGCAATGTGAATCTTGCATTAAACTAAATACGGCTAATTATTATGAATGAAAAATGATTTTTTTTGTTATATTCTTACCGGTTAATCCTCCGACGACGTAGAGTTTGTCTTCGAGGACGACGGCAGCGAACATCTGGCGGGGAAATATCATGGGCGGAGCCTCTCGCCAGTGCCTGGTAACTGGGTTGTAATACTCAACTGCAAAAAAAATTATGGTGAACATATACATAGTACATTAGTAACACTCTCTGCAATACAACGCCTTAATTACTATCCGAGGAAAAGAGGATCAAGTAAAATAATTCAAGTACACGATATTGTCAGAGGCGGATTTATGATTTTGCCACACGTGTACTACACAAATTTTGCCGTCTTTCTCCTATTTTAAGCCGGCTTCAATTCTTCCAAATTGTTGTGCAGTAGCGCTAATTGTTCTGCGACGTACGTCGCAGATTTTGGCACATTCTGCTTTGGGGTATCGAAGTGTTCCCGAAGGATGGGTGTACTCGGAAAGTTTTATTAAAATCAAAGAAACAGTCACCTCAGACAACGGCAACAAAATATAAAGTGAAATAAAATAAAAATTAATACAATCATCTTGAAAAATCAGCAATCGTCAATCGAGAATCGTATAAAGGACTATTAAATATAAATAACTATTATATAGTTATTTATATGATATTATATAGTTATTTATATGATATTATATAGTTATTTATATGATATTATATAGTTATTTATATGATATTATATAGTTATTTATATGATATTATATAGTTATTTATATGATATTATATAGTTATTTTTATAATATAGTTATATATGAACAATCTCTAAGCCAATGGGCGATCAAAATTATTAACATGATCAAATCGAAGAAATCACACATGATACGTCCTTGTCGCGTCGATGACCTAATTTGTCTCTACAGGCATAGCCCACTAAACAATTAATGAATGTCTAGTCGGCCGTGCTACAGGTGAACGTGGTTAGACCCTCCCATTCACCGGCCACTTCTATTGACGCCGACGTGGTCGGAGATCATATTTCCTTTTCAGATCAATCACTGGGGCTCTTTCCGGTTTGAACTCGTCATCATTCCCACTGCTCAGACGCGCACTGTCAGTTTTGTATGTATGCGGTGTAGGTTGTTATCGAATAACAATATAATCCACCGCTCCCGAGCAAGGTTCATACGGACGCTTCAAAACTCCTTTTGAAACACAGTCGACCGTTCTCGGGGATAGCATCAAAATGAAGTTTTTTCGTATATGGACAAGATGCCAGGTAATGTCATAAATATTCAATCTCACCGCAAGCATATTTGGCGTTGTCCGACTTTTTGAATGTAGGGGGCGTGACTGGTATACTGGAGGAGGGAGAGTAGAGTTTTTCCCGTGAAATATTAAAAATGAAACACCCCCAACCCCCGAGGAAATCCTGTGTACGTATGCCTATGGTTAGGAGAAGCCAAAAAACTTATTTTATTTTCCAAGAAATTCAAGCATATTTTTTCACTAGTGCTCAATGCTATTCATATAATTTTCTCAATCTTTTCCATTGTCAAAAAATTTGGAAAGTGAAAAAATATCGTGAAAATGCCAAAAAAAAGTCCCAAACTAAAACGAAAGCTCTAAAAGTGAAAACAAAAAGCATAAAAATGTAAATGTCATCAACATCCGGGTCCTGGTTATCACCATGCCCCCCTTTTCGAGGACACAAATTGCTCCTAAAACTTGACACATGGGAAATTTGTTTTCTCACCATCTTGTTTGGCGAATTGCCTGTTTTAGCAAAATAGTAATTGCAAAAAAAAAAAAAAAAAGGAACAAATGTTTCATTTTTGAGAGAAATCCAAACTATGAATAGATTTGATGAAATAATTTGTAGAAGACACTAGTTTTTGATGCATTACATGTGGCTGGGAATCATGGGCGGAAATACGGGGGGGGGGGGCTTTCCCGCACCCCAGCGTGAAAGGTGGATACGACTGATCTAATGTATAAATGTATAGATGAATTGACATCATCATCGTGTCCCCCAGCAATAATGACCTTGCCCCCCTCCCACAATATTCCAAGTCTATCTCCGCCTATGCTGGGAATATTGTTTGAAGATGAAAGGGAATACAAGCCCAGTTTTCTTACCGCTGTTGAGCAGGTTAGTCCCGTTGAATCCACCAAGCGCAAAGATGAAACCATGGTAGGAACACAAGCTGGCGCTACAGCGAGGAGAAGACATCTGTGGGAGGAGAGTCCAAGAGTCCATGTTTGGATCGTACACTTCGGCCGAGTTCAGTATCCCTATATCGCTAGAGCCACCAGCGATGAATATTTTTCCTAAAAATACGTACACACACACACACACACACACACACACACACACACACACACACACAGTAATTATAAATACAAATAATTTTAAATGACATTAATTACTGATAGTGACGTGTTCAAGTATCTCGGATACGGCAATGCACCCGCCAAGTCGAGCAAAACAAGCACTGCCGTAAAGATACATGAAGTACATTTGAGATCCCATATCTCCGTACTAGATATATCCAGAATTTTCCCGTGCTTCCAATCCTGAGAGGACTTTTCCGGATTTTTTAATTTTTCCTTACTTTGTATACCAAACACTACCTTCAAATAAATTTTATGTTTCTAGGGTTGCTAGACCGTCTTTGCCAGGCCCGAGATTGACGCAAGGGAACCTTGGGCAAAACAGGAATTAGGAAAGCCCCTGCAAATAGGGTCAAAGATGTTTGGTTAGTCAGTGAATATGAGTTGTTTGAATTTTGGGGCTCCCAAAATCATGGGGGTGGGCAAATTCCCCACTTGTATATGCGGAAATCGGGTGCTCCCTATACGTCGTTCATGGCAATTTGTGATGTTTGTAATGATATTTTTCTCTTTATGAAGGTTTTTAACAGCCGCCTGATGTGGAGACATATTTAGGAAAGAGACAAAATTCAACTACCCCTGTGCGGGTAATCGAACCCACGTTCTTTCACTTTCCGGGCGAACGCACTAGACTACAAAGGCAAGTAGCATACGGGTTGATTGGCGTAATTTTTCGGCACGCTCACTGGCGATGCACCTTCGCCGTCTGACCTTTCCGTCTTTCCCCCCTTCTCGAGAAAGGATTTTCTTTGTGATAATAATGCTGCTTAATCTATTTTTTTCTTTTCCTTCCGTTGATGCTTTCTTCTTTCTTGTTAACCACTAGTACAAATAATAAATTATGCACGCACACACACACACACACGCACGCACGCGTGCACACACACACACACGTTTTCATTGTCAACATTTTTATATTTCTGAAGCACACTAAATGAGTTGTTTTGTTAAAATTGATAAAGATGATTAAAAAAAATATACAGTGGTGTCTTTTTATCAAAGATTGGTAGTTTGAAAAATCAGGAAAAATATATGAAAAGAAATCAATGCATATTGAAAGAATGCCATGTGAAAGAGCTGAATTAAGTCTCATCAATTCGAAAATTATGTGAATGGCAATCCATTTGAAAAATTCAGTTTTGAAAATTCATTTGGGTTTAAATATAAAAAAGGAAAATATTGTGACCGAAAAAGAAAAACAAGTCAAAAACCACCCGGAATATGCATTAAAAATGATAAAAAGTTGACTGAATAATGGGTGAAATGAATCCCTTCTGATTTTGTGACAGAAAAATTGTCCTATTTATTAATATTGTAAAATACGATAACGACTTGTTTTTTTGAACTCGGGGTAACTACGTTGGTTGCAAGAATAATATAATTTTCAAACAAATCAAGATGAATCTCTCGTTTTTAATACATCTTCATACGATGGCTATGCATCCGTTTTAAGAATGCACATGTTTCTTTCGTTGGATGCTCTCAGTTTCATCATGAAGAATTTTATAGGGTTCGAAGCGATTCACGCAAATGTCTAGTCCTTCATCTCCGCACAGAGGTAAACTTCTAAGAAAATTTATGCCAGAAGTTAGTTAATTATGCTCTGTTAGCGTGTTGTTCCCTAACTAGACTTGCTTAATTTGTTATATTATTACCATTTACGTTCCAAACAGTACATTGCGCTGTAAACGAAGTCAGTAACCACAGGCCCGTGTGAATGACAAGTCCAGAGACAAAGATAAGACAGTTAATTATTTTTGATTATTAGGCTACTCTAAATAACGATATATATATGATGTACATTAAAAGTTGGGATTGTGCATTACATAATTCAATTTTATATGGAGAATGATTATTAAACATTGGTTCGTAGAGGCGGAACTGTGACTTACCCAGGAAACGGACTATGCTGATGTATCAGGAGGGACGATTTCTTACGTAGGTTCGGTGCAACGTCTCGTACATATTAGTGACCTATTGTTTCGAGACAATTCGGTGTTAACGAGGGATCGATTTCCCCCTCCTTATGGATCCGCACCTTTCCAAGGGAGTTCCGGTGACCGACATTTATATATATATATATTTGTGCAATAAATTTCGCTTTGATTAAAATCAATTCAACAAGGAGAAAGGGCATCGCTCTTGGATGAGGGTAGAAGGTCCTGGGGAAAGATGGGAGGGGGGGGGCAGCACGAAAAGAAACGTAATGTCCTTCTTACGAAATCATTTAAATGCTTCTTACTAAATCCGTTTTACGAAATAATTTAAATGCTTCTTACTAAATCCGTTTGCAGACACAGATTTATGGCTTTGCCACGTGCTGGCTATTCGAATTGTTCTGCTTTTTTCACGTTATAAAGTTCCTTGACCACGAATTACTAAAATTTGCCGCCCCTCCGAACTTGCTACTCCGACCCGCTTAACACCCTGTACATAAGGCCCCTTTCCCACGGAGCGGATGCGGACGCGGGTCCGCATACCCTTTCAAACGAGCACTGAAGATGCGGACGAATCGCCCGCATCTTTAGTTCGAAATTCGTGAATAAAAACTGTTTTTTCGCAATTTTCGTAATTATTTTTCTCCTTCACCCCTGATTCAGTGCCCATAGGCAGCCTAGAGGCATTCTTTGGTGGTTTTTATCATTGAGCCTAAAGATGCCTCCATTCCGATCCTCACAAGTAGTCGATGGGAGAAAATATCTTAAAATATTTTCAAAAAATTTTGAAAAGAAATCTGTCTTTTCGGAAAAATATGAAAGAAAATTCCAAAAACACATCCAATGTTCGAAAAATCCAATCCAAAAATATCCAAAACATTCGATGTTCCAAAAAAAAAAAAAAAAAATTCAGCAAATATCAAAGAATTTGCAAGTATAAAAAAAGGGAGGGGTTGGGACTTTCAAAATGTCTGTGCTTAGAAATATTCGCATCACAATTCTGTCTTAGGCCGGGATTACACTATAAAAGTTTTGTAAAAGCTCTTTGATAAAACGTGAAAAATTCAACCATTAAAATCACCGGTTGCATTTGCTTGAATGCAACCGATGCGCCTATTGGTTGAATTTTTCAACTTTTATAAAAGATCTTTTACAAAACTTTATAGTATAATCCCGGCCTCAAGTACGGATTACACTATAAACATTTTATAATAATTCTTTTAAAAAAGCAACTAATAAATTTATCGGTTGCACTTGCAATTTATTAGTTGCTTTTTTCAAGTTTTATAAAATAACTTTCATAAACCTTTTAGAGTGAAATCCCATCCTTAGATTAGTCACTTCTGAAATATAAAATTTCATTTTTTTAAGTTTATAGACTAAATATTGAGTAAAATATACTTGTAGGTATCGAGGGAACCACCAAGAATATTCAAGTGCAAGGGTCTTCAAACGTCTTAATCCGGCCCTGAGTGAACACCGTACGTGGATAACGTTGTTTAATAAAAGTTGTTGTTTTTAAAGTTTAAAAAAATTAACAGATTAAAAATTTAAAAAAATTAACAGTTAAAAAAATTTAAAAAAATAACAAATATTTAAAATAATATTTCAGATATTTATATTTTTAAATAATTTTAAAAATTTAAAAAGAAAAAAAATTAAAATTTTTAAATTAAATTTAAAAGTTATCAAAGTATTTAGTCAATTAAATATTCGTAATGAACGGCTTATAATTTTGGTCCCGTCAGTGGCCGTTGTTGGCAGGTTTTATTGTATAAAATTGTGAAATATGGACAAAAGGCAGTTCAAGTTGCTATATCTCAATCTCAGAAGGATAGACGTATGTAGGTACATTATATTAATGAGCAGGGACCATCATATGTACAACTTCTATGTGCGGATGCGGATGCGGGCTCCGCATCCGCACATAGAAGTTTTGACAATAGGTTTATTCGGGGCTATTCACACGATGCGGATGCGGAGCGAATTCGTCCGCATCTTTGGCTACTTTTTAAAGCTTATTTTTCACGGAATTTTTTTAATTGTTTGCCATAAATACCCTTAAAAACACCATATGATGGTCCCTGCTCATTAATATAATGTACCTACATACGTCTATCCCTCTGAGATGGAGATATAGCAACTTTAACTGCCTTTTGTCCATATTTCACAATTTTATACAATAAAACCTGCCAACAACGGCCACTGACGGGACCAAAATTATAAGCCGTTCTGTATATATAAGCCGTAAATATTTGTTATTTCTTGAAATTTTTTAACTGTTAATTTTTTTAAACTTAAAAAAAAAAACTTTTATTAAACAATGTTATCCACGTACGGTGTTCACTCAGGGTCGTTTGAAGATCGACGTTTGAAGATTTGGTGGTTCCACCGATACCTACAAGTATATTTTACTAGATATTCAGTCTATAAACTAAAAAATGAAATTTTATATTTCAGAAATAACTAATCTAAGGATGGGATTTCACTATAAAAGGTTTATGAAAGTTATTTTATAAAACTTGAAAAAAGCAACTAATAAATTTATCGGTTGCATTAGAGCAAATGCAACCGATAAATTTATTAGTTGCTTTTTTTTTAAATAATTGTTATAAAATTTTTATAGTGTAATCCGGACTTAAACCGGATTACACTATAACGTTTTATAAAAGGACTTTTATGAAGGTTGAAAAATTCAACCAATAGGCGCATCGGTTGCATTCAAGAAAATGCAACCGGTGCACACACACACATTTTGCATTCAAAAAATTCAACCAATAAGATAATATTGGTTGAATTTTTCACGTTTTATCAAAGAGCTTTTACAAAACTTTTATAGTGTAATCCCGGCCTAAGACAGAATTGTGATGTGAATATTTCTAAGCACAGACATTTTGAACGTCTCCACCCCTCCCCTTTTTTTCTACTTGCAAATTCTTTGATATCTCCTGAATTTTTTTTTTTTTTTGGAACATCGAATGTTTTGGATGTTTTTGGATTGCATTTTTCGAACATTGGATGTTTTTGGAATTTTTCTTCCATATTTTTCCGAAAAGACTGATTTTTTTTTCAAAATCTTTTGAAATATTTTAAGTCATTTTCTCCCATCGACTACTTGTGAGGATCGGAATGAAGACATCTTTAGACCCATATTCTATGGGGGGCTCTAGACTGAACCACCAAAGAATACCTCTAGGCTGCCTATGGGCACTGAATCAGGGGTGAAGGAGAAAAATAATTACAAAAATTGCGAAAAAATAGTTTTTATGCACGAATTTCAACCTAAAGATGCGGGCGAAACACCCGCATGCTCGTGTGAAAGGGGCCTAAGGCACCAGGGCGGCCGCAACTATGGAGGAGCGGGTGGGACTGATGCCAGAGCCGTCGTAAGAGTATCATGGGCCCCCGGGCCAAGTGGTTTTTCGAAGTCCCTACCTGGTAAATCCTAGAAAATTTCAATCGGATCTCATTTTTGTGAAGCCCCTCTTGTCTTGAGGCCCTCAGGCCGTGCCCGGGTGTGCCCATGAGTTAAGATGGCACCGACTAATGCCCCGAATTCAGAGCCAAAGGGGTGCGCAAATGTAATCCTTTCATCTCTCCTTCAATATTAAAAGGGAGCTTCAAAACGCGTGCTTGCCCCGACTGGCCACGCATGTCATTGTGGTCCTGTACATCAGTATGCATGTTGCAATGTTTAAGGTACATACATGGCCGCAGCTGGATATTTTTTTTTTTTAACTGGAGCAACCCCACCGTCGCCACAGTGGCGGTCGGCTGAAGTTGGCTTTCTGTGGTTCCCAACTTCGAGGCGCGAATGCGAGCCGATCACCCCGTTAAAAAGTCTCGACACAGAGAGCAACAGACCTACAAACAGTACAAATATTCAGTCACGACACATCACTCACTTTACTTCTGAGATATAGATGGCAGCACTGAAAAATCATACACAACACTAGATACACACTCAGACTGTTAGGTACACACAATTACACTTCCGGCACCACTCATTAGGTAGTAAATTGCCTATGGCGATAGACCTGAGTTGTGCTCGGTTAAAAAAAAAAAAACTGGAGCAAGTAAGCTTTTGGCGTCCCCGTATAGGGAGAAGTTAGAAGGAGTGGTTAAAGGGGTGATTCGGCGTCCCCTCTAGTTCAGCACCATGTACAATGGACCCGCTCTCCCTAGTTGCGGCTTTGTGTGTATATGTAAATCAAAAACTGCTTGAAAGGAACGGTAGGTTTGAAAATTGTCTTAGTGCACTCTTCTATATTACCCGCATACAACGTTTTGTCTCTAGACAGTTTTTATTTCATTGCAAAAACAACAGATAGACAGGCACATTCATATACGATACAAAAATAAATACCAAAAAGACAGAATAATGAAAGCAAAACACACACAATGCGGCTCTTAGGGACACATATTTGCTGCCCGGTTCATACTTTGGCTTTTAATGAATGTTTCAAAAGTTTTTTTTAGATACGGAATTCGCAAATGTAAAAATTTCTTTCGTCAGATGTCTATTTATTTTTACTTCTGATAATTTCTTATGAATTTATTACAAATGGTTGGGGCCCCCCCTGGTAATTTGTACGTTTGACATGAGGTACTAATTGGTTTTTTTTTAAAACGTTATAATATCGGGATCCAAGGCATTTATTTCATTCAAGTATTTTAAAATATATATCTCGGTTTTAACGACGTAATCACGTTACTTTATGGATGTCATTATGACCGAGTTTTAATGCATGCTCTTGTAGGTAAACAAAAATATTTATTGGTTAGAAAAATTTAATTTTTTCTTTATCGGTTTTTTTTATTGTTATCAGTGCAAGAGCGCCAAACAAAGAATTAGTTTCTGTCGAATGGAACTTCACCATTCAGTTCCTTGAATTTGTCTTAGAACCTTAACTTAACCTTTGGATAACTTATTTTTATTTGATAATTTAATAAATTAATTTGTTATTGTTTACCCCTCCCTTCTGTGTGACTTATATTGATTTTTGTTGGTTGCTTTCTTTGTTGACGGAGGTTAATACACAACGCAAAATTCCATAATCGTAAATTTAATTGTTTTCCCCTTTTTATGCTCATTCACGAATCGACTCTGTCTGTCTTCTCTCACGTCATCCTCGTATATATTTATTTCTCTTTCCAGAACGTTCACTTCAAGATCCCGTCCCACGATTCTTGCTACGCGACGCAGGGTAACATAATTAAAGTAGAAAGATAATAAAACGTCTTTGCAAAACGTCCGCAAAAACCACAGCCGGCGTGAAGGAAATCCCGTACTTGTTCGGAACAAACACACGCCGGCTGTGGTTTTTGCGGTTTGTCCAACAAAGACTTTTTATTATCTTTTCACTTTATCTTACCCTGCCTCGCGTACCAAGAATCGTGGGACGGGATTTTCAGGTTCACCGCACGCGCGCGCGCGCGCACACACACACACTCACACTGTACCAATTCGTTAGAAGTTCCGGAGGGGAATATGAAAGAGGTGCATGTATGGTTTAGTAGTTATGATGCAACGGCGACCTGGTGCCTGGGGTTTATTTGTTCAGTCCTGGTGTGCGATATTTGTGAATTTTTCAAATACTGCTCGTCTTTTAACCGGAAATACTTACCGTGCAATGCTGCAGCGCTCCCGTGGCTCCTAGTGTGATGCATTGAACTAATCATTTTCCACTGGTTGCTGCGGCAGTCGTAGCGCTCGGCAGAATTCATGTAGACTCGTCCGTCATAACCACCCATGGCGTACACGAAACCGTCGATCTCAGCGACGCTCACGTAGCAACGGGCGACGTACATATTCGACCTCTCCCTCCACCTACAAATGACGGGATTATATTCTTTGACACTGCTGTACTGTGAATTGTCATCGTAGCCGCCTCCGATCATGTAGATAATACCGTCCACAACAGCTAGTCCGTGGTACGCCCTGCAGAAACGAAGAAAAAATTACTATCCACTACACCAGTGTTTCTCAATCTGGGGCCATGTAGCCCCTTTGCGGTCCTGGGATATTTTAGGGGGGGGGGAGGCACTGAAAAACATCAGATGAAAGATTGAAGAGGGAGCCACAACAAAAGTGATGAAGTGGGCAACAGAGTGTTGTGATAAACTAAACTGCCAAGTGAAATACGATTAGCAAAAAGTATATATGTGACTACTTTCCGAATCAAGTAGAGCTGTCCACGGAACCGCGACCATTTCAAAATATGTGCCCATATCCCAGGGCCTCATGTCCATAAGGGTCCAACATAATGGGGTCTGTAGTTTACGTAATAATTACGTAAATAACGTAATTTACGTTCCCTCCACTTCATCGATTCTTTAACAGTAAATTATGTCTGACCTGCGATAATGCTCACGAGATTTTCTCACGGAATTCATCGAACTGTATAGAAGTTTTCTTTGCTTGTAGCATGTAAAAAGTAAAGATTATGCGGTCAGAAATAAAAAAAAACTTGGCTTATGATGAATTGGCAAAAAGGTGCCGAGGTAAAAACTTCAATTTTCAAGAAATAGGCTATTATAAAGGCACGTTTACACCACGGCCGTCTTAAGAGTATCATGGGCCCCCCGGGCCAATTGATTTTTCTGAGGTCCTATGAAACGACTTCTGGCGAAAATTTCAACCAGATCTCATATTTGTGAGGCCCCTCTTCGCTTGATGGTCCCCATGCCTTAAGACGACACTGGTTCACACCAGAGTTGCCAGGTCTTAAAAAAGTCCAGCCAAAATCCTCCTCAAAAGTAGCCAAAAAAGTAGCCAAAAAAGTAGCCCAAACTATTTGAACCTGTGCTGCCATCTACTACACATTCTCTCTCCTGAAAAAACGGCCCAGAGATGGCCTAGAGTCGAGGCCGTCTTAAAGCATCATGGGCCCCCGGGCAAATTGATTTTGCTCAGCCCTCTATACAGACTGCAAATGCCTACTTACCAATTCACATGCTTAATCTCGCACATCTTAACCGTGTCTCATTATCCCTCCCCTGCTCTTCATTCAAGCCTCTGTGACGTGTCCGGGTTGGCCCATGCATCAAGACAGCAAGCACTGCCTCAAGTGCATAGGTGCCTACGAAATTTGGTGCAACGATTTTAAAAATTAGGTATGGGTCCCAGACCAGATTTTTCACGGTCAAGTAAACAAAAAATTTAAGAACTCTTCAGGACTCCTGGCAGGGCCGTTTTAAGAGCATCATGGGCCCCTGGGCCAAGTGATTTTTCCGATTCCGTACATGGAAAATCCCCGAAAAATGCAACTACCTCTCATTTTTCTGAGGCCCCCGGGTGGGCCCATGCGTTAAGAAGGCACTGGTTGCTGGGCTTGAGCCCTGTCAGCTACACGCTTGTGGAAGCAACGATTTCTTTCACAGGCTTCTGTGGTCTAGATACTGTGTTTCCCAACCGTCGGGCCGGAGCAACACCTTCTATAGTAGAAAGCCTCCGCGCGAAGCTCGTGACGTCTGTGGCAACAGGCGTGAACTCAAGCAAATCGGTAGTGCTGACGTAATACCGACATCGTGTTTCCTCGTGTATAAATTGCTTATCGGGTATTACAGCCGAAGAAACTAAATATTGTGCATTGGTAGCTGCCTTGGATCAGCAAACGATGTTGGTGATCGCCGATTTAATTCGGAATCCTGATCGAGTGATACCTTATTCAGTTGTTAAAGAGGTTGATAAAAGAGTTGAGTGTTTCTGCGGTGAATTCAATCGTTATTGAAAGATCTCACTATGGGGGATTCAAAGCCCTGTTTTTCTTCGAAGGATGAGGGAATTGGCAGGAGTCGAATTTTCGGATATAGGTTTGAAATCTATTTGGCTATCCCATTTACCGACATCAGTACAGTCGATTCTAAGTACTATCGACAAAGAGATTGGTCAGATCTAGCTGATGTCGCTGACAAATTTTTTGATGTTGCACATTTTGATGCCCAATATTGTAACTCTGTCAAACATGCCAACTTGCATGATAGTAGCTCAGTTCTTCCTGATTTGCATGAAATGGTTGGTGTATTGCAAACTCAGGTTCGTGAATTGAAAAATACGACAGTCATTAAAATCGAAAATCGATAAATTATGCAAATAAAAATTTCGTTCAACTTCCCGTGGACGATCATCCTTTCGGAGATCCGTTGATTTGAGTTCTTTCACAGATTCAGAACAACCTAAAATATGTTGGTATCATAAAAAGTTTGCAGAAAAGGATGAAAATGCATCAAACCATGTTCTTATGATTTAAACTGATATGCCCCGATTCGGATATGGTGGATCCGAACCAAAGTGGATTCATTAGCCACCGCTTGTTTGTAACCGATCGAGTTGCAAATTTGAAATTTTTGTTAGATGGTTGTTCTGATGTAAGCCTCTTGCCGAGAAATTATCGAAGCTGTCGGCCCCTTTCAAACTATACTTTGATGGCAGATAATGGTTCCAGCATAAAAACTTATGGTTCTAAATTACTTTTTATTGATATTGGTTGAGAAGAAACTTTAATTTTACATTCATTATTGCTGATGTTTCTAAAGTCATACTTGGTGTAGATTTTTTGAAAAAATATGGACTTTTGGTTGATATTAAAAATTGTCGAATAATTGATCCATTAACTTCTTGTAAACGCCAAGGTCAGTACTTGTTATCTTCAGTACAAAGTGTAAAAACTATTTTAGGCAACAACACACACAAGTAAATATCATGAATTGTTAAACGAGTTTTCCGAAGTAACCAAAGTAAAGCCGTATCCAGTCAAAGTTAAGCACGATACAGTCCATCATATTGTCATGGTTGGACCTCCCGTTTTTTGTAAAGTTAGGCGTTTGAGCCCAGCCCAACTTAAGGTTGCCAAAGATGAGTTTGCTTTTATGCTTGATCATGGGCAAGTACACTTCATATGGTGCCCGAAAGTAACTGTTACTGGAGGCCAACTGGCGACTATAGAGCTTTAAACGCTAAGACACGCCCTGATAAATATTCTTTACCGAATTTAAAGTAGGCCTATTTTACTCAAAATTTATCGGGCTGTAAAATTTTCAGTAAACTGGATCTGGTAAGAGCTTTTAATCAAGTACCTGTAAATGAGCCAGACATAGAAAAAACGGCTATTTTAACACCGTTTGGCTTATTTGAATTTGTATATTTACCTTATGGTTTATGTAATGCTCCCCAAACATTTCAACGATTTATGAATGAAGTATTATTTAGTCTTGATTTTGTGTACCTGGACAACATATTGGTCGCCAGCGAAAATGAAATGGAACATATGAATAATTTAAAATTAGTTTTTCAGAGATTGCAAAAATATATATTGCTTAACAATTAATGTATCAAAATGTAAAGTTTGAGTATCAGAAGTTTCATTTTTAGGTCATGTAGTAGATGCTAATGGGTGTAGGCCGTTGCCTGAAAAGATCGACGTAATTGTAAATTACCCACAACCTCGCTCTTTAAAAGAATTGCGTAGATTTTTGGTGTGTGTAAATTTTTACCGCCGATTTGTACCACTCCGCTGAACTTCATGCACCGTTAAATGATTTATGGCGTGGTAGGAAAAAAATGATAATAAACCTATATTATGGACTTCTGAGTTAGTGATTGCTTTTGAAAAATGTAAAGATGCTATTGTAAATGTAACGCAATTGGCCCATCCGGAACCTGACTGAATTAGTCTTGTTCACAGATGCTAGCAACATTGCAGTAGCTGGTGCTTTACATAGTCACTAAAATGGGTTTCGTACCTTTTGTAATTTTTTCTAAGAAACTCAATAATGCTCAGTGTAAATATTCTGCGTTTGATAAAGAATTACTTGGCAATATATTTATCAATTATTCATTTTAGGTATAAGTCGGAAGGAAGAAATTTTTGTGTGTACACTGATCAAAAATCATTGACGTATGCGTTTGGCCAGAATTTCTAAAAATGTTCACCCAGACGCTTGCGTCATCTTGAGTTTATTTCTCAATTCACTACTGATGTACGTCATGTATCTGGTTATGAAAATCTGGTGGCAGATGCATTGGCAAGGATTGAAAGTATTGAATTTCCTGTAAATATTGATTTTGTAAACTTTGTAGTACAACAGCGGGATGATCCCGAATCGAATTCTCTCCTAGAAAATTCTCGTCAATCTAATTTAAATTTGAAACTTGTAGATTTACCTAATTTTAGTGAACAAGTTTATTGTGGTATTTCTAGTAAATTTGTACGTTTATTTTTGTGCCTGAAGTATTTAAGAAAATATTTTTCTTACGTCAGACTGCTATATCCAATGGCTACAGGTGAAATGGGCGACTTCCGCGCGAAGCTTTGACTTCACTGAAGCTTTCTGGGACCGGGGCCAGGTATCGACATGACATTAATCCTACCACTGGTGTCTAACGCAGTGGTTCTCAACCTTTTTGGGACCGCGGTCTAGTGAATCAAACTTCTATGAGTCTGCGGCTCGGTATGGAATAGCTTGTTCATAAGTTAATAATAACCAATTACCTTTGATTGCGAGGTAATTAATTAAAAACTCAATTAAAACCAATTTAATTAAACCCTATTGATTATTTTAAACCAGTTTAATGAAAATTGAATCCATTATCTTGCGGAGTGATGCAACGTTTTTCGGTAATGTATTTATAACGTGCAGAAGTCAAAACATAAACGAAGCGTTTCATCAGCAACTGCAGTAAACATCCTCATTGCTTAAGTGATGGAACCTTGGGTACTGAGGCTGTTTGAATATATTTTACGAGGGGGCTGAGCCACCAATAATCAATATACAATGCAATGCAACGCTCCACTCCCCCTCCCGCAAGGCTAAGGGCTTGAGCCAGCACCTCCTAGAGATAGGCCTCTGCACTGTTTGCCACAAACGTCATTCAGACTACCTAGCAAGTTTGCCACATTTTGAAACACAGCATCCTATTTCGTTTCTTCTTATTTTGGCGTAGAATCTTCCTGATTGGCTCACAAATACCGTATAGTGATTGGATGTGGGGCATAGAAATCACCAATTCTGAGGCCGATCATTTCTTTTCCTCACAACGATAGTACTGGAACGAGCAGTGAATTATTTTTCCCCGAATATTCTGAGGAAAAATGGACTACTTACTGACGTCACAAGCTGAGTGTGGAGAGGCCTATCTCTAGGAGGTGCTGCTTGAGCCCGTCGATGTTTTCTTCATTTCGGCGTCTCTACCTCATTAAAAAATTCAATTCATCGAAACGTCTTAATATTCAATTTTATAGACTAACTAGCTATAATACCCGGCGCTGCCTGGGTTTTCTTCAATGAGGCTTTTTAGATCACGTGATATTTCCCTCTTTCTTTGAGGGACATACAAATCGTGTCCACGTTAACCAATATATGGCGACTTCCTGCGCGGCTCATGAAATAAACAAATCCAGATTTAAAGAAACAGAAATGAAAATATTTTTTTCCTTTTTCAAGGGGTGCTAGGTATTTCGATTTACCCCTCCCCCTGAACTTCAAGTTATCCATCTGCCTATTTCTGCTTCAAAAAATGATCAATTAAAGCTGTGGAATTTCTTCCATGTACTTTATGGGCCGATAATTAGTTTTAAAACAACCTAAACTATATGAATTTATGCCGTTGAATATCAGGAGACATTAATTTTCATGCTTTAGAAGATTTAAATAAAAGTTGAAATCAATGTTGTTGCATGGATATCCAACTCTAAAGTAGGTCCGGCTAATAACTTCATATTTACTTTTCTGGACTTCGTATATCTCTAAGCAAACTCAATATTTCAAAAATCAAGAATTCAATACAATTTTTAAAATTATTGATGTGGCGGAAAATCCCACTAAATTTCCCGCATTTCTACAATAAAATCGGCAATTTTAACACTGATATCCATGGGGATCATCCTTTGCCTTACCCTCAAAGTGATGCTGATGATGGCGTCTATTCAAAAAGCTCTTATTACAGGGAGGATTGAAAAAAATGGCAAACCATTATAAAGGCATAAACTATTATAAATATACTGGCAGCGTTAAAGTGACAAACCATTATAAAGGCATATACACGTCTGAAACGCATTGCTAGGAGAAACCACGGTAACCAAAGTAAACGTTCCGAAAGTGATTGTTGAGGCCCAAAAACCATTGTTGCCCGACAGTTTTTTGCCCATTTGGGACATTTGCCTGCTCTGACGGAATTTTGAAGTAGCCTATCGTTCAAGTCGGGTCCCATTTGGTATATATGCAAAATTTGGCGACGATTGTTCTAAAATTGTAGATTTGTATAGAGAACATACACACACAGACAGAAAATCAATTTTATATATATGTTACCGGCAAAGTATGAAATCCAGGCATTCTATACAATGACTGGTCGTTTCAGGCAAAGTATGAAATACCGGTTTTATTCTATACTTTGCCTAGGCATTCTATAGAATGACTAGTCATTCTATAGAATGCCTAAACACAATCCAGGCAAAGTATGAAATATCTTCTTCCAACAAATCTCTTTAGGGGCGGTATAAAATATTACATAAAATTAAAATTTTGCAGAATTTTCGTCATTTTTTCCCAGAAACGTTCCCCTTTCACTCTCGTGAAAAAGGATCTGTTGAGGGGCGGTATAAAATATTACAATTTCATCGAATTAAAATTTCACGGAATTTTCGCCATTTTTTCCCGGAAACGTTTCCCTTTCGCTCTCGTGAAAAAGGATCTGTTGAGGGGCGGTATAAAATATTACAATTTCGTTGCATTAAAATTTCACAGAATTTTCGTCATTTTTTCCCAGAAACGTTCCCCTTTCACTCTCGTGAAAAAGGATCAGTTGAGGGGCGGTATAAAATATTACAATTTCATCGCATTAAAATTTAACAGAATTTACGTCATTTTTTCCCGGAAACGTTTCCCTTTCGCTCTCGTGAAAAAGGATCTGTTGAGGGGCGGTATAAAATATTACAATTTCGTTGCATTAAAATTTCACAGAATTTTCGTCATTTTTTCCCAGAAAAGTTCCCCTTTCACTCTCGTGAAAAAGGATCTGTTGAGGGGCGGTATAAAATATTACAATTTCATCGCATTAAAATTTCACAGAATTTTCGTCATTTTTTCCCGGAAACGTTTCCCTTTCGCTCTCGTGAAAAAGGATCTGTTGAGGGGCGGTATAAAATATTACAATTTCGTTGCATTAAAATTTCACAGAATTTTCGCCATTTTTTCCCGGAAACGTTCCCCTTTCGCTCTCGTGAAAAAGGATCTGTTGAGGGGCGGTATAAAATATTACAATTTCATCGCATTAAAATTTCACAGAATTTTCGTCATTTTTTCCCGGAAACGTTTCCCTTTCGCTCTCGTGAAAAAGGATCTGTTGAGGGGCGGTATAAAATATTACAATTTCGTTGCATTAAAATTTCACAGAATTTTCGTCATTTTTTCCCAGAAACGTTCCCCTTTCACTCTCGTGAAAAAGGATCTGTTGAGGGGCGGTATAAAATATTACAATTTCATCGAATTAAAATTTCACGGAATTTTCGCCATTTTTTCCCGGAAACGTTCCCCTTTCGCTCTCGTGAAAAAGGATCTGTTGAGGGGCGGTATAAAATATTACAATTTCATCGAATTAAAATTTCACAGAATTTTCTTTTTTCCGGAAACGTTTCCCTTTCGTTCTCGTGAAAAAGGATCTGTTGAGGGGCGATATAAAATATTACAATTTCGTTGCATTAAAATTTCACAGAATTTTCGTCATTTATTCCCGGAAACTTTCCCTTTCGCTCTCGTGAAAAAGGATCTGTTGAGGGGCGGTATAAAATATTACAATTTCATCGAATTAAAATTTCACGGAATTTTCGCCATTTTTTCCCGGAAACGTTTCCCTTTCGCTCTCGTGAAAAAGGATCTGTTGAGGGGCGGTATAAAATATTACAATTTCATCGCATTAAAATTTCACAGAATTTTCGCCATTTTTCCCCGGAAACGTTCCCCTTTCGCAATCGTGAAAAAGGATCTGTTGAGGGGCGGTATAAAATATTACAATTTCATCGAATTAAAATTTCACGGAATTTTCGCCATTTTTTCCCGGAAACGTTCCCCTTTCGCTCTCGTGAAAAAGGATCTGTTGAGGGGCGGTATAAATATTACAATTTCATCGCATTAAAATTTCACAGAATTTTCGTCATTTTTTCCCGGAAACGTTTCCCTTTCGCTCTCGTGAAAAAGGATCTGTTGAGGGGCGGTATAAAATATTACAATTTCATCGAATTAAAATTTCACGGAATTTTCGCCATTTTTTCCCGGAAACGTTTCCCTTTCGCTCTCGTGAAAAAGGATCTGTTGAGGGGCGGTATAAAATATTACAATTTCATCGAATTAAAATTTCACAGAATTTTCGTCATTTTTTCCCGGAAACGTTTCCCTTTCGCTCTCGTGAAAAAGGATCTGTTGAGGAGCGGTATAAAATATTACAATTTCATCGAATTAAAATTTCACAGAATTTTCGTCATTTTTTCCCGGAAACGTTTCCCTTTCGCTCCCGTGGAAAAGGATCTGTTGAGGGGCGGTATAAAATATTACAATTTCATCGAATTAAAATTTCACGGAATTTTCGCCATTTTTTCCCGGAAACATTTCCGTTTCGCTCTCTTGAGAAGGGATCCCTTGAAGGGCGGTGTCGTCAAATTAAACTTTCGCACAGTTTTCAATTTCAAACGTTTTCCTTTAGCTCTCTTGAGATGGAATCCCTTGAGGGACGGTGTCGTCAAATTAAATTTTCAAACAGTTTTCTTCGATTTTTCCGGGAAACGTCTGGCTCTCTGGAAAAGGGATCTGTTTATAGGGGTGGTATAAAGTATTCAATTTATACGATTACAATTTAATATAATTTTTCTTAATTTTTTTTCTGTAAACTTTTCCTTTGGCTTTCTTGACAAGGGATCTGTGGATGGACGATATAAAATGTCACATTTTCGTCAAATTAAAATTCATTCGTCAAAATAAATCACAACTGAATTTAACCGGGTAATTTCTTTTTGGAATTTCAAATCGGATACGGACAACATTTTATCGCTTTCGGACGTTTTTCGTGGAATATGTTACTGTAAACAAAATGGCATAAATCTGTAATTACGCATAATCGCCGGATTTATATCGATTACTATGGATAATCACTGATCAAAACGGATGAAATTATTGTGCATAATAACCGGCGATTATGCATAATCACCAGATTTATCATAATTACTGTATTTTATACATGGCACCAACCTGTAAATGCTGTCAAAATTAGTGCTCAATGATAACAATTCTGAAAAGTGCCCCGCGACGTAAAAAATTTTGGAACCAGTTTTCTATCACTTTGGTCCCTCCCCACGAAATGAAAGTGATTCCCCCTTTGGCCTTGGAATGAAATTTCTGGCTAGGGGCCTGATGAGACACATAACGTCAATTATTTCACCACTGACGTAAGCTCCCAAAGCTGAGGTAAATGATTTCATTGTTATCAAAAGAATTCACGTAATTTTGGTAGATTGTAAAAACCGTGTCACTAAGTTTTATTGCACATTTAGGCTAACCAACTTTCTTCGAGAAAAATACCGGAACTCAGAATTTCAAATACGGGTAAAATACGGAACATCGCCAATCATCGCCATAACTGCCGCCGAATGTAAACAAAGTTGCCAACTTTTGCAGAAATCACTAAAAAACACCAATGGCAGGAAACAAAGCATTACTCTGAGAGAATTGCAGTGAACAAAACTGGATTCCACGAAGTACATTGTAAAATAACGAAATAAAACGGTTGGAGGGGCAAACGACTAAATCAACGTTTAGTATTTGCCGTCTTGCAGTGGAGTAGTTTGGGAGCTAGCGTTTTACTGCGGAAGTGTTGGTTCGAACCCTGATTCTCTCGGGCATGGATATTTATTAACATTAACAAATTCCCTGGACAGATCATACAGGATCTCTTGAACATATTTGAGGATCACTTTATCAAGAAAGTAAAAAAGCCATGACGTATGTGAGGTGAATATTCTTATTCATAGTTGTAATTATAGTGATATAATTTATGCGTCGAAATATAATTTCAATAGTTGATTTTAATAAAGTATAAAACTATAAGCATCTAAAAGTAGGCTGTGTAGATTCTACAATGTAGAACATTCGCGACAAACCACGGCATTCTTGCAAAAAAGTCGGGACAGCCAAAATAAAGTGAAAATGTCCCTGGAAATGCATGACATATGTGTCATATGCATAAGGTCACCACAAAGCGTTTGCTAAAAAGGCCTATATTTTGCTATTTATCTTTTATTTTCACTGTCCCGAATTTGTTTTTCAAAATGTCCCGTATTTTCGACTAAACTCACTTGACTCACTCAAACTTGACTGAAAACGTGGAGGAAGATAGTTTTAATTTCTTACAAATCCCGATACGATTAATTATGATTGTAAACATAAACGTTTGTGTCGTATATTTGTGACGTGTTTCTTTTTTACATAACAAAAACAAGACATTTAAAAAAAAATATCAATGACATAACATTTATTTCGTGAAATACATTTTTATTTACTGCAATTTATTGTAGTCCTTCTTCGTACATACCCATCAGCATTTCTTTCCCATCAATTTTAACCATAATTAGCAATTTTTCAACATTTGACAATTTTTTGAGAGATAGAATAGCAATAAGCAGGGTGACCATACATCCCGTATTTCTCGGGACAGTCCCGGTTTTTTTCTGTTTTTTTGCTGACCCGACTTTTTTGCAGAAATGTCCCGAGTTTTCAAATATTTTCAACGAAGTCAACTTGACTTTTTATTCTTCAAATCAACGATTAAAATTATCTTTCCACCTTAGAAATTACATCACGATAATGAGGCTATTGGAATAGATATCATAATCATCATCAGCATTGGCGTACTCAAAGGGGGGGAAGGGGGTTCTAACCACCCCCCTCCCCTCCCCGAGCCAAGATTATAGTGTTATTTTACAGGAAAAAAGGTAAAACCCCCTCAGAAGGTAAACAAATCTCAAATCCCCCCCGAGAAAATTCTGCGTACGCCCATGATCATCAGTATCACTTGGAGGGACAAGCACAGCATGTTTTTCCCATGGAAATCAATGTTAAAATTGCCGAATTTACCGTAGAAATGTGGAAATTTAGTAGGGTTTTCCGTGTCATCAATAATTTTAAAAATTGAACTGAATTCTCGATTTTCGAAAAATTGAGTTCGCTTAGAAATATGAAGCACAGGAAATTAAATATAAAATAATTAGCCGGACCTACTTTTGAGTTAGATATTCATGCAATAACATTGATTTATATCTTCTCAAGCACAAAAATGGGAATTAATATGTATGGGCCCATAAATTACACTGAAGAAATTCCGCAGCTTTAATCAAGCATTTTTTGAAGCAAAAGCAGGCAAATCGATAACTTGAGCTTCAAGAAAATTTTCGAAATATCTATCACCCATCAAAAAGAAAAAAAAAACAATTCATTTCTACGTTTCTTTAATTTTGATTTATGTCTTTCACGAGTTGCGCAGGAAGTCGCCATATTGGTTACCATGTATGTCCCTCCAGAAAAAGGGAAATATCACGTGATTCAAAAAGCCTCATTAAGAGACTAAAAACAAGAATATTCATCTCACACATTTGTCATGTTTTTTTTTTAATTCACTGTAATTTGAAGTGGCACTTTATTTCTCGCGATTGGCGAATTTTCTGTGATTTCAGCACGAGTTAACGACTTCGCTTACTTTTGGCATCATTTAGCGATAATTGACATTGTCCCGCATTTTCCCGTATTTCGAATCCCAATTTCTATTTCCACCGATAAAATACTGTAAACCTACGTATACCAATTTGTTTTCCGTGACCGACATACCACGGTCACTTTCCCTCGAATAGATGAGTTAACGGGCGCTTTATACATTATATTTTTTGTTCATAAATCCGTAGATGAAAATTTCGGTTACTTCAAGACAAAATGATATCGCATAGTCCGCATTTGCAAGTTCCATTTATCAGTGATGAAATATTAACAGTAGGAAGACGAAACGGGGGTCTTTTTGACCTTGCACGCTGTTTAAGCTTACATATCTCTGCTAAGAATAAACCGAACCACCTGGAAATTCTGGACTTTTCCTGAATTAGCATTTTCTTATTGTATACCAAAGCTTCCTTTCGTTATCTTTTTTAACAACGAAGCTACGAGCGGATATACCTAGAAAGACCGAGGGGGGGTAATAGTGACCCTTTCTTATATTCTAGCACATTATGCGGTAAATACTACTATCGTCGTCACAATTGATTTCTAAGTAGGTTATAATCCTTCTGAAAGTCTTCTTTGCATTTGACCTTGTGTGTGACCTTTCTTTTCCTCTCATTCTTATC
Source organism: Pholcus phalangioides (assembly GCF_987345545.1). Taxonomy (NCBI): domain Eukaryota; kingdom Metazoa; phylum Arthropoda; class Arachnida; order Araneae; family Pholcidae; genus Pholcus; species Pholcus phalangioides. The sequence goes on from NW_028301606.1 coordinate 39,475,435, forward strand.
TGCAAGTGTCGTCAGCAGGTGTGTCATTTTTGGTTTTTGTCAAGCATTCTTGCCATATTATCCGTTAAATTGTTTATTCTTGGACGTAGAAAATTTGAGTGCATGTGATCTTTTCAAACAGTTAGTTTAGAAGATAGTTTCCCAAACTTTTTGTTCCACCGCCCCCTTTTTCAGATAAATTTTTCCCTCATCCCCCCCCCCAACTCAAGCGAACCCATAGGATCCTTTGATATACCCGTGGCTTCTATCGCCCCCTTGGCCCTTTCTATCGCCCACCAGGAGGCGATATTGCCCACTTTGGGAAACATTGGTTTAAAATGACGAGAAAACGTATATTTACTGAAGAAATACTCCAGGAGATGTAAAGATTAGATGAGAGAAACTCTGGAAGCAGTTATGATGAAAGTGCAGAAGAGCATAGATCTACCCTATGTCGAACTGTAGTGAAGAAAGTAGCGGTTCTGATGACGAAGATTTAAATCAATATAAAATTATTTCTCGGGCGCGGTAGCCCAGGTCGATAAGATAATCGCCTAAAGTACCAAAGGATGTTTAGAGGTGTCGCGAGTTCGATACCCGGTTCGTCTTTGTCAGAAAACTTTCCTGACACAGGAGTACAACAGACACGGCGATTTGACCGCAGAAAAAATTGCTACCGCAGGAAGTTCCCCATTGAGGAGTTAGTGCACCAACTTCTCGATGATGAGCATTGAAACAAGCTTGCCGTTCGGAATCGGCAATAAATTTTAGGTCCCGGTCTAATTAGATCTCGTGTGCAGAAAATGACCGTGGTGTGACTCATTATAACTCGTTGAAGCCACAGAAATGATCTAAGAAAATGCAGCAGATGGGAGCATATGGAAAATCATTGAACCTTCATCAACTTTAGGATGTCGAGGATCGCAAAATATATTGAGAGAAAATCAAGGTCCCACATTTTATGCGTTCAAAAAACATAAATGAAAGTGTTCTGGGTTCGTGACGCCTTATTTTCTGCGACAAAATGATTCGACATATATATGGGCTTCAGAAGCTGAAGCCCATCGTCGTCTGAATGAAACTTCTTGGTCAGTTTCTTTGCTTGAACTGGATGCAACGATATCCATTATATATGCAAGAGGTGCAAAAAACTTCCTACTGAATTCATTGTGGTCGTCGAGATTTGGGGTCCCCTGTTTTTTCCCCAAACAATGACAAGACATCGTTTCAAAGAAATTTTGAAATTCATGCGATTCGATCTGAAATCTGAAAGGTCTGAAATATTAAAAACTGACCAATTTTCTCTTGCATGTTCACTATGGATTTCATTCATAGAATACAGTGCGACTTGCTACAAACCAGGACCCAATCTAACTGTGGACGAACAACTTCTACCCTTAAAAGCAAGATGTCCATTTACACAGTATATCCAAAGTAATCCTGATAAATTTGGGATAAAATTCTGGCTTCTTGCCTGCGTTGATTCCAAATATATTCTGAATGGACAGAAAATCAGTTTCGATTACACTGGGGCAGATAATACCAGACCAGCAAATCAACTTGTCTATGAACATGTAATTCGAACCAAAACAACAGATGATTATTTTACATCACTGAGATTATGTGCATTTTTTAAAAGGACAAGCTTGGTTGGGACCCTTCAAAAAGACCGTCGTGAGGTACCTCCAACTGCAAAAACAGGAACTGATATTACACTGACATCTTATCAGAGAAAAAAGATTAAAAATGTTCTAGTTCTGAGTTCACTTCATACTGATGTAACCAGGGCCGGTCTTAGGCCCAGTGGCGCCCGGTGCAAAAAAAAGTAGTCAGCGCCCCCCCCCCCCCAGGCGTAAATCCAGAGTGATGTGCCAGAGGAGGCAATTTTTGCTATAGTTCGTTTCAGGTTAACTTTGCAGTGGAGAGAAAGGTAGAGAGTGTACTCCTCCGCCGCAAAATAAAGTTCCCATAAATCGGAGTTTTATGATGATCATTTACACAGAATATTTCAATTTTTTTAATGATTTTGTGAAAAAAGAAAGGAAAAATATCGTTTTGTACCGATGTTTCTTAGTTTGAAATTTTTAAATTAGAAAAAAATATTGGTTACCATTATCCAAAAATCTATAGCAACCACAACGACATTTTCGCGGTATCCTAGAAATCGTCCATACCTTACCCAGGCCGCGCATCGATACATTGGTTAAGAGGCTTTTGTTGCCATAGCAACGAGTGATGAGGTTCCCTCGTAGCTTCCTCTTCACTGCAAAGTTAACCTGAAACGGACTATAGTCATACGGGACAGATTCATTCTACCATATTATCAGACACTCTTTGTGTTGTAACCCCCCCCCCCATCCCCGGCACACCGCTATTTAACTTGTAAACAAGCATAAAAACCCAACTTGTTTGATTTAATTAAGAGATTTAAAAACATTAAAGAAGCAAAACGTCACACATTTGTGCAGGATACTCATCACGGAGGATAAATCTTCTTCATACTTATGTTAATTGAGTTTTATGGTAAAATTCGTGTAGCGCACGCATCACGCACGGGCTAAGATGATAATAAAAGTGGTTAAATTAGTGATATTTCCGTATGATTTCTTTTCATATTTATAAAACACATGAACTTCATTTGAAATTACCCCTTTCAGAACCAGTACCAAGAAACGGAAGGGACAGGATAACACCAGCTAAAGCACCGGGCCCTGCAACTTGGGCAGGCCCGTAAATATTCTGAGGCAATTTGGGCGGTGCAACGAGCCGAATGGAGGGGGGGGGGGGCTTGTAACTCTTCCTTTTTCTGAGCATAACCATTTCAAGGAGACTCCAAGAAAAGACTGCCCCCGAGAAAGCACGCTACAGCCCTGGGGAAGGGGCCATATTATGCACTGCACAACTGCCCATCGATTATTTCCGTTTCGAAAAATAACTAATATTATACACACTCAAATCTTTGTTTTTTTTTAAATTCATCTCGGTCATTTTTTTCATATATATTTTACAGTTTTTTTATAAATACGTATCCTAAAGATATTTTTCTAGTAATGTATATTTAACGCGTTTCGGCGCCCCTTCTCATTTGGCACCCGGTGCAGTTGCACCGGTCGCACTGCCCTAAGACCACCCTGGATGTAACTATCAACGAAAACGTGAAAAAGACCCCAGAAATAGTTGCCTACAATAAAGAAATTAAATAAGGAGTTTACATCGTGGATCAAATGGTGCGATTATACACCAATAAGAATGGAAGTCGTCGCTGGCCAATGCATGTTTTCGGAAAAAATTACGAACCTCAACAGATTCTTTTTCATGAGAGCGAAAGGGGAACGTTTCCGGGAAAAAATGGCGAAAATTCTGTGAAATTTTAATTCGATGAAATTGTAATATTTTATACCGTCCCTCAACAGGTCCTTTTTCACGAGAGCGAAACGGAAACGTTTCCGGGAAAAAATGACGAAAATTCTGTGAAATTTTAATTCGATGAAATTGTAATATTTCATACCGCCCCTCATCAGATCCTTTTCCACGAGAGCGAAAGGGAAACGTTTCCGGGAATAAATGACGAAAATTCTGCGAAATTTTAATTTTATGTAATATTTTATACCGCAGAATGCCTAAACACAATCCAGGCAAAGTATGAAATATCTTCTTCCAACAAATCTCTTTAGGGGCGGTATAAAATATTACATAAAATTAAAATTTCACAGAATTTTCTTTTTTCCGGAAACGTTTCCCTTTCGTTCTCGTGAAAAAGGATCTGTTGAGGGGCGGTATAAAATATTACAATTCCTTCGAATTAAAATTTCGCAGAATTTTCGTCATTTTTTCCCGGAAACGTTTCCCTTTCGCTCTCGTGAAAAAGGATCTGTTGAGGGGCGGTATAAAATATTACAATTCCTTCGAATTAAAATTTCGCAGAATTTTCGTCATTTTTTTCCCGGAATCGTTTCCCTTTCGCTCTCTGGAGAAGGGATCTGTTTATAGGGTCGGTATTCTTATTCATAGTTGTAATTATAGTGATATAATTTATGCGTCGAAAAATAATTTCAATAGTTGATTTTAATAAAGTATAAAACTATAAGCATCTAAAAGTAGGCTGTGTAGATTCTACAATGTAGAACATTCGCGACAAACCACGGCATTCTTGCAAAAAAAGTCGGACAGCCAAAATAAAGTGAAAATACGGGAATGTCCCGGGAAATGCGTGACATATGTGTCATATGCATAAGGTCACCACAAAACGTTTGCTAAGTAGGGCTATATTTTGCTATTTATCTTTTATTTTCACTGTGTCCCGAATTTGTTTTTCAAAATGTCCCGTATTTTCGACTAAACTCACTTGACTCACTGAAACTCGCTCAATCTTGACTGAAAACGTGGAGGAAGATAATTTTAATTTCTTACAAATCACGGTACGATTAATTATGATTGTAAACATAAACGTTCATGTCGTATTTTTGTGACGTGTTTCTTTTTTACATAACAAAAACAAGACATTTTTAAATAAATATCAATAACAACATTTATTTCGTGAAATACATTTTTATTTACTGCAATTTATTGTAGTCCTTCTTCGTACATACCCATCAGCATTTCTTTCCCATCAATTTTAACCGTAATTAGCAATTTTTCAACATTTGACAATTTTTTGAGAGACAGAATAGCAATAAGCAGGGTGACCATACATCCCGTATTTCTCCGGACAGTCCCAGTTTTTTTCTGTTTTTTTGCTGTCCCGACTTTTTTGCAGAAATGTCCTGAGTTTTCAAATATTTTCAACGAAGTCAACTTGACTTTTTATTCTTCAAATCAATGATTAAAATTATCTTTCCAGCTTAGAAATTACATCACGATAATGAGGCTTTTGGAATAGACATCATAATCATCATCAGCATTCTCAAAGGGAACCCCCCCCCCCCCCGAGCCAAGATTATAGTGTTATTTTACAGGAAAAAAGGTAAAACCCCCTCAGAAGGTAAACAAATCTCAAATCCCCCCCGAGAAAATTCTGCGTACGCCCATGATCATCAGTATCACTTGGAGGGACAAGCACAGCATGTTTTTCCCATGGAAATCAATGTTAAAATTGCCGAATTTACCGTAGAAATGTGGAAATTTAGTAGGGTTTTCCGCCTCATTAATAATTTTAAAAGTTGAACTGAATTCTCGATTTTCGAAAAATTGAGTTCGCTTAGAAATATGAAGCACAGAAAATTAAATATGAAATAATTAGCCGGACCTACTTTTGAGTTAGATAATCATGCTATAACATTGATTTATATCTTCTCAAGCACAAAAATGAGAATTAATACTTCTGTATTGTTTTATAATATCCAATATCATCAATCTATATAGTTTAGGATGTTTTGAAGTTAATTATGGGCCCATAAATTACACTGAAGAAATTCCGCAGCTTTAATCAAGCATTTTTTGAAGCAAAAGCAGGTAAATCCATAACTTGAGCTTCAAGAAAATTTTCGAAATATCTAGCACCCATCAAAAAAACCAATTCATTTCTATGTTTCTTTAATTTTGATTTATGTCTTTCATGAGTTGCGCAGGAAGTCGCCATATTGGTTACCATGTATGTCCCTCCAGAAAAAGGGAAATATCACGTGATTCAAAAAGCCTCATTAAGAGACTAAAAACAAGAACATTCATCTCACACATTTGTCATGTTTTTTTTTAATTCACTGCAATTTGAAGTGGCGCTTTATTTCTCGCGATTGGCGAATTTTCTGTGATTTTAGCACGAGTTAACGACTTCGCTTACTTTTGGCATCATTTAGCGATAATTGACATTGTCCCGCACTTTCCCGTATTTCGAATCCCAATTTCACGTATTTTTCTCGAGCAAATATGGTCGGCCTAACAATAAGCAATTCTTTACTTAGAATCTCTATCTCCCGAATTTCCAACGATAAAATATGGTAAACCTACGTATACCAATTTGTTTTCCGTGACCGACATACCACGGTCACTTTCCCTCGAATAGATGAGTTAACGGGCGCTTTATACATTATATTTTTTGTTCATAAATCCGTAGATAAAAATTTCGGTTACTTCAAGACAAAATGATATCGCATAGTCCGCATTTGCAAGTTCCATTTATCAATGATGAAATATTAACAGTAGAAAGACGGAACGGGGGTCTTTTTGACCCTGTACTCTGTTTAAGCTTACATATCTCTGCTAAGAATAAACCGAACCACCTGGAATTTCTGGACTTTTCCTGAATTAGCATGTTCTTATTGTATACCAAAGCTTCCTTTCGTTATCTTTTTTAACAACGAAGCTACGAGCGGATATACTTAGAAAGACCGAAGGGGGTCATAGTGACCCTTCCTTATACAAATACAAATACAAATACAAATACAACGCCACAACAGGCAAAATGCCCAACGAGGTGGCTGATAAAAAGATGCCCATAAAAATATGGATGTCATATGTTTCAAAAATACAGCAACCCCATCAAAAATGCAATTAACACAAATTATAAACAATATATACACATGATAAAATATTATACAATGCCCATAAAGAATACTTATGGTTGTCTTATTCTAAGAATGGATAGCTTCTCGATTTACCCCAACATGTTTATCGTATTTCTTTTTAAACGTGTCAATTGTGTTACAATTTATTACCTCCGGGGGTAAGCTATTCCATTTATTAACAACCCTATTAGAGAAAAATTCCCTGCGACACCATAACCTTGCATTGTCCCTCACCAATCGATACTGGTGTCCCCTTGTAAAAGCAGTTGATTGGCGGTGTACTAAAAGTTCATGGTCCATCCTATCCATCCCATTGAAAATTTTGAACACTTCGATCATATCTCCTCGACACCTGCGTTCATCCAATGTAAACATATTCAAAAAATGAAGTCTCTGTTCATAACTCAAGCCCTGTGTGCCAATAAGGACACGCGTAGCTCTTCTCTGCACCCCTTCAATCAAGTCTATGTCCCTCTGTAGGTATGGTCTCCAAAACCTTACCGCATACTCCAGTCCAGGACGAACTAAGCCTCGAAAAAGCGGAAGAATGACTTTAGGAGAACGCGAAGAGACCTTTTTGAAAATGAGACCAAGCATTCTATTCGCTTTTTTGACCACCACTGAACAATGTTCAGAAAACCTAAGTCGCTCGTCAACGAGAATTCCCAAATCGGTGACTCTAGTTGCATCCGGGATAGTGACACCATTCAACTCGTAAGAGAACCGTGGGTTGTTCGAACCAAAATGAGCGACCATGCACTTATCTACGCTAAACGTCATGCTCCATTCATTTGCCCATGCTGCAATCTTGTTTAAGTTGGTCTGGAGCAACTCCCTATCGCTTTCATTCCCGATTACCCCCATTAGCTTCACATCATCTGCGAATTTGCTAGTAATTCCATCGATACCCTGATCGAGTTTGTCGATAAAAAGTGAAAAAAGTATGGGGCCAAGGACACTTCCCTGAGGAACTCCACTTGTGACGTCTGTCCAACCAGAGAATTCACCGTTCACCATAACTCGTTGCGACCTATCTCTTAACCACGATTCTATCCAATTCAGCAAGTTGCCCCCTATTCCAATCTCGTGTAAACGCTTCAAGAGTTTGCCATGTTGGACCCGATCGAATGCCTTCTGGAAATCAAGGTAAACAACGTCGACATTTTTGCTCTTACCCAAAGCCTTAGTCACGTAATCATAGAAGCAAAGGAGGTTAGTTACACATGACTTCCCCTTCCTGAACCCATGCTGATTATCCGACAATAGATTATTCTCGTCTATCCACTTCACAAACTGCCTTTTGATGATAATTTCCAAAATTTTGGAAATTATCGTCAAACTCACTGGACGATAATTAGACACCACTTCTCTACTACCCTTCTTAAATATCGGAACAACGTTAGCCAGTTTCCAATCTCTCGGGACGATACCCTCAGCAACACTACTCCTGTATATTTGTGCGACTGGCCCCAACAATTCATTAGCACCTTCCCTGAGAACCCTGGGATAGATATCATCTGGTCCTGGTGCTTTGCTTGCACATACATTTCTTAGAAGATTTAGGACCTCCACGTCTTCTACTTGAATATCGTTGAGGGTTTTATTACCCCATGCAACACCCGTATATCGAATATCATTATGTCCATTAAAAACCGACGCGAAAAAGTCATTGAAAGCACTACACATGCCTACATTGCTCTCTACCTTAGAGCCTCCTATCGAGAGGGGGCCAACTGTCCCCTTGCATCCATTATTGACGTATCGAAAAAATGATTTTGGGTCAGAGCCAATGTTATCTGCCAACCTAGATTCAACTTCCTTTTTACTATCCCTTATCGCTTTCTTCAACAGTCTTCTTTTATCAGTAAACAATGATAGGTCACCACGTCCACTTTTATACTCTCTGAATGCTCTTTTCTTTTCAAGATAAAGGTTACGCACGCTATCCGTGAACCATAGAGGGTGTGATGTACAAACACGCTTTTTTCGAACAAAGGGTATGACGTCGTGCAAAACAGAGGACAGCTTCGTACTAAATTCTTCCCATTGACTTACCACCCCTACTGATTCCAACCGGTCTTTGAAAACTTCCGCTAACCTTCTTCTCAAAACATCAAAGTTAGTTCTCCGAAAACAAGGAACCAGTCTTTTGTTATCAACCTTACCCGAGGAAAAGTTAGTGAAATCTGACGATACGATGATCACTGGAAGAAAACTCTTCCCCCACCGAAACATGTTCAACTAGATCCTCAGAACTAGTAAGAACTAAATCCAAAATAGCAGTACCCCTAGTGGCTTCTGATACATGCTGATACAAAAAATTTTCGAGCACCAACTTAAGAAAGTCTCTTTCATACTGATTTCCAGATGAAAGGTTCTCCCAATCAATACCCGGGTAATTGAAATCCCCTAGTATGAGAACCCTCTGTCGCTTACACATGTAGGAAATTTCATCATGCATTTTGGCAATGTAGTTTTGATCCCTATTCGGTGGATTGTAACAAACCCCAACAATAAGCTTATGACGTCTTTTGCTCTCAAGTTCAACCCATATGGTTTCAATATCACTTCTCTGCACGTTACACTCTCTAGCCTTCAAACAGGATTTCACGTATATCAACACTCCACCCCCTTTCCTATCAGATCTATTTCTCAAAAAAGTATCGTATCCTGAGATGTGTAAGAAAGATTCATCCCCATCGTTTGCCCAAGATTCTGTAATGGCTATAAGATCCAAGCCCTCCACAACTATCATAGTTTCTAAAAAATCTTTCTTATTACCCAAGCTCCTGGCATTTATTAACACACATTTTAATTTGCCCGGTGGTTTGTTGTCAATCGAGAAGCCATCCAAGTCAGAGGTGGGTAATTTCAAGTCAGTACTGTTGTGATTATCATTAACTAACCCGCATTCCCGACTACGTGGTCTGGGAGTAAAAAACCTGACCTAAGACTATCGTAAACCTCCCAGACACCTCTCTTATTTAGATGGATCCCATCCGAACGAAGCCACCTATCGGTAAATGCGGGAAGCTCCAAGAACGTGACCCCAAGTGAGGAGCAAATGTCCTTCAGGCCTATATTGAATTGGTGGATCCTACTCCTATATCCCCTACTACCCCTTGGCAGCACTGGAATCACTGCCACATCTGAACCCCCCTCCCTAGCGGATAATAGTAAATCCCGGTATTCTGACAGAGACTCACTAATATTCGCTCCTACCTGATTTGTTCCCACCCACAGAATCACCCGCAAGGGCAGCTTTCGGCGATGAAAAACGTCTCGAACGTTGCCAATCTTCCCCCCAGGAAGACAACAGCGCTCGAAACCCCGAAAATCCCTACACACTCGGTTCCCAAGTTCCCTAACCATAGAATCGCCGATGATTAAACCCCTATCACTATCCCCCTCTACCTCATCCACGACCACCCATTCGCCCTCTAAAATGTCGTTGTTCGTGGAGATTGCTTCTTCATCAACAGGTGGCTCAACGACCAGAGGCTCCGTTATAACCGGGCCCTCTAGCACCCTAACTTTTTCCCGTAAAGCTTCGACCTCGAGTTCCAGCCTTTTCCTATACAAGCACCCTTTACAATTGAAACTATCAGCTACTGTACCCCTAGACCAGGGAAACCTCCCGTCGCAAGCTCTACACAACACTAGTCGAGGTCGAGGCATACTAACACTATTACTAAAGCTAGATAATAATAATAATACTTAAAAATAGGAAAATGAGAAACGTTAACTGGAAATTAAAATAATGTAAAATACATTACTATGCAAAATATACGTAAGAGATTATACGAAAAAATTACGTAAAGTAGAATGCTCAGCACTAAATCACGAAGAATAAAATAAATATGTATATAAAGAATACAACACCACCGTCTAAAAAAAAAAAGTATTAAGCTACGAAGTACAATTTATACTTATTAGAATTAGCTAACTATCTCAAAACACTAACACTACAACAATAGGCCCAAATGGAAGGAAAACAAAATTATTGAGAGTACCCGGGAAAAAGTATACACTGTTTGCTAACACTAACGTCCAAAAACCTACGAACTTATATCAAAGAAGCGAGCGAACCTGGCGAAAAAACAACGAAAATTAAATGCGAACGAGAAAAATAAATTCAAGTCGATCGAAAATACACAACGAAAATTAACAAAAAATGAGAGCAATATAATAAAAAAAAAAAACCACTTATCTTACAATCCAACGTGCGCTGAAAAAAAGAAAATCACCGCAGAATATGACCCAAAAATAAACAACACGCTAAGTAAAACTCACGAGAACGAAGAAAAACACAATGAAAGACGACAAAAAAAAAAAAAAAAAAAAATTGTTTATTTATATTCTAGCACACATTATGCGGTAAATACTACTATCGTCGTCACAATTGATTTCTAAGTAGGTTATAATCCTTCTGAAAGTCTTTTTTGCATTTGACCTTGTGTGTGACCTTTCTTTTCCTCTCATTCTTATCTGCAAGTGTCGTCAGCAGGTGTGTCATTTTTGGTTTTTGTCAAGCATTCTTGCCATATTATCCGTTAAATTGTTTATTCTGGGACGTAGAAAATTTGAGTGCATGTGATCTTTTCAAACAGTTTAGAAGATAGTTTCAAAAACTTTTTGTTCCATCGCCCCCTTCTTCAGATAAATTTTTCCCTCATCACCCCCCAACTCAAGCGAACCCATAGGATCCTATGTTATACCCGTGGCTTCTATCGCCTCCTTGGCCCTTTCTATCGCCCACCAGGAGGCGATATTGCCCACTTTGGGAAACATTGGTTTAGAATGACAAGAAAACGTATATTTACTGAAGAAATACTCCAGGAGATGCAAAGATTACATGAGAGAAACTCTGGAAGCAGTTATGATGAAAGTGCAGAAGAGCATAGACCTACCCTATGTCGAACTGTAGTGAAGAAAGTAGCGGTTCTGATGAAGATTTAAATCAATATAAAATTATTTCTCGGGCGCGGTAGCCCAGGTCGATAAGATACTCGCCTAAAGTACCAAAGGATGTTTAGAGGTGTCGCGAGTTTGATACCCGGTTCGTCTTTGTCAGAAAACTTTCCTGGCACAGGGGTACAACAGACACGGCGACTTGACCGCATGAAGTCCCTCATTGAGGAGTTAGTGCACCAACCTCTCGATGAGCTTAGAAACAAGCTTGCCGTTCGGAATCGGCAATAAATTCTAGGTCCCGGTCTAAGTAGCTCTCGTGTGCAGAAAATGACCGCGGTGTGACTCATTATAACTCGAAGCCACAGAAACGATCTAAGAAACTGTAGCAGATGGGAGCATATGGAAAATCATAGAACCTTCCTCAACTTTAGGATGTCGAGGATCGCAAAATATATTGAGAGAAAATCAAGGCCCCACATTTTATGCGCTCAAAAGACATAAATGAAAGTGTTCTGGGTTCGTGACGCCTTATTTTCTGCGACAAAATGATTCGACATATACAGAAGATGAAGCCCATCGTCGTCTAAATAAAACTTCTTGGTCAGTTTCTTTGCTTGAACTGGATGCAACGATATCCATTATGTATGCAAGAGGTGCAAAAAACTTCCTACTGAATTCATTGTGGTCGTCGAGATTTGGGGTCCTCTATTTTTTCCCCAAACAATGACAATATATCGTTTCAAAGAAATTTTGAAATTCATGCGATTCGATCAGACCAATTTTCTCTTGCATGTTCACTATGGATTTCATTCATAGAATACAGTGCGACTTGCTACAAAACAGGGCCCAATCTAACTGTGGACGAACAACTTCTACCCTCAAAAGCAAGATGTCCATTTTTGCGTAGTATATCCCAAGTAAGCCAGACAAATTTGGGATAAAATTCTGGCTTCTTGCCTGCGTTGATTCCAAATATATTCTGAATGGATAGAAAATCAGTTTCGATTACACTGGGACAGATAACACCAGACCAGCAAATCAACTTGTCTATGAACATGTAATTCGATTAGTCAAACCTTATCTAGGAGAACGTCGAAACAAAACAACAGATGATTATTTTACATCACTGAGATTATGTGCATTTTTTAAAAGAACAGGCTTAGTTGGGACCCTTCAAAAAGACCGTCGTGAGGTACCTCCAACTGCAAAAACAGCAACACAGGATCTATACTCGTCGATAGTATTCAAAACTGGAACTGATATCACGCTGACATCTTATCAGAGAAAAAAAAAATTAAAAATGTCTAGTTCTGAGTTCACTTCATACTGATGTAACTATCAACGAAAACGTGAAAAAGACCCCAGAAACAGTTGCCTACAATAACGAAATTAAATATGGAGTCGACATCGTGGATAAAATCATGCGATTATACACCAGTAAGAAAGGAAGTCGTCGATGGCCAATGCATGTTTTCGGAAAGAATTACGAACCTCAACAGATCCTTTTTCACGAGAGCGAAAGGGAAACGTTTCCGGGAAAAAAAGAAAATTCTGTGAAATTTTAATTTTATGTAATATTTTATACCGCTCCTAAAGAGATTTGTTGGAAGAAGATATTTCATACTTTGCCTGGATTGTGTTTAGGCATTCTATAGAATAAAACCGGTATTTCATACTTTGCCTGAAACGACCAGGCATTCTATAGAATGCCTGGATTTCATACTTTACCGGTAACATATATATGACATGAATGTCGCTCTCCACTTGCTAATACAAGATATACAGAAGAACTGGATGTTGTGAAGATATTATTTGAGATGTTAATTTTTTAAGGAAGGAAAAAACTCATCTCTGCCTCTACCGGGAGTCGAACCCGGGTCCCTCGATTGCCGGACGAGTGCTCTGACCACTAAGCTAACATCATCCACTAAGCTATTTTATTCTGTCTACTAACATCATGATTTTTTTTCCTTTAGCTTCAAATTATCTAAAATAATTGAAAAAAATTTGAAGCAAAGAAAAAATGTCAACATAAAATTAGATAGAAAACTGTATTCTATCTAATTTTAGAAAATAGTATTATTTAACCATTGATTCATTTCAAATTCTTCATTGTATGTGTTATCTTACGCTGGTAAAAAGTTTTACACATATCTTTAATACAAGATATACAGAAGACTGGATGTTGTGAAGATATTTATTATTTGAGATGTTAATTTTTTTTTAAGGAAGGAAAAATCTCCTCACTACCTCTACCGGGAGTCGAACCCGGGTCTCTCGAGTGCCGGACGAGTGCTCTGACCACTAAGCTACAAAGGAGATAGAGATTTTCCTTCGCTAGAGCGTATATGTGCCGAATGGAACCGTGCAATGGACGGTGAACCGATCAGCTAATAGCTCATGGACGACGAGATACCAGATGGCTATATATATGACATGAATGTCGCTCTCCACTTGTTAATACAAGATATACAGAAGACTGGATGTTGTGAACCCGGGTTCGACTCCCGGTAGAGGCAGAGATGAGTTTTTTCCTTCCTTAAAAAATTAACATGTCAAATAATAAATATCTTCACAACATCCAGTCTTCTGTATATCTTGTATTTATATATAGATATACTAGCTGATACCCGGCGACGTTGCCCGTCCCGTAAAAAACGTATAGCTTATTAATTATTTTTGAATAAAAAAAAATTCTGCATCAAGTAAGAAAAAATTACTTTTATTTTTAAATATTTTAATTAAAATCTTCAGGCAATCGCTTGTGGACACACAATATTTTTTGTTTTACCATCTGGTGTGTAGATGTACAAATTTTTGGGATTACCAACACGCGAACAGGCGACGAAAAGCTGTCCGTGAGAAATACAGGGCTCAAGTACCGATTCGTTGGGGGTTCCGCGGGGGGGGGGGGGGTAGCAGTAGTAGGTAGGGCCTCCAAAAAATGGCTCGGGGATCCATGATGTTCTTAAGTCAGCCACCTCGTTGGGCAATTTGCCTGTTGTGGTGTTGTATTTGTATTTTTATATAAGTAGGTCGATACCTGTCACTGCTAACGACTGACTTTGCGCTTTGTTGATTGTCATGGCAAAAGTTAAACGAATCGGGAACTGTAATCGCTTTAAAGTGAATGGCATTTCGTCAGTGATAATTGGGATAGGGGCCATTCAAGTATTACGTAAGCAGATTTTCAGCCATTTTTGACCCCCTCCCTCCCCTTGTCAGAAAAAGTCGGCAAAACACTGGCCCCCCCTTTCCCCCCCCCCCCCCCGTCAGCAAAATTTCGATAGCAGCTTAGAATATTTCATATCTTCAAAAAGGGGTGGTTGATGACGTAAGCAACCTTCAAACACCCCCCCCCCCCGTCATCAAAAGCAGCAAATCCAAACCCCCCCCCCCCCCCGATGCTGACGTAATACTTGAATGACCCCATACATGGAATGAAGACGTCTTTTCCTTTTTTCCTTTGGCACATCCAGTTAGAATCGGTGCTTCGATGATGTAATTGTGTGCAATTTTTTCACGCAGAGTCTGCTGCCATTGCAGAGTCTCGGTGTCTCCAAATTTCTTAAAAGCATTATAGGTGCTCCGACTTTAAGGGTCAAATTGTGTGGTAGCACAGCCGGAATATCCAAAGAGTTCAGAAATTCTGCAGCAGAATACAGAACTGTCTGCTCTGTGTCTGTGACAGTGCCAACCGATTTGTAAGATGTGGAGTCTCTCGGAATAATTTTTAGGATTTTTTCGTTGATCTTGTTCACACTGTCATTTTTCGATGCCAGAATCGCTCTCTCACAAAGCCACTCATGGTTTCGGTGATTTTGTTTAATGTTTGGGAAGACTTTGTCTGCAAGTTCTTGAACTGAGTTTAACAACTGGCAAAATCCATTTGTGAACGTAATGAGTCCAGTGCTTAGGTCTCTACGGGAATTCTTCCATTGCCAAGTTTGATCAACTGACGTGAAAATGATAGCAGTGCTGAGTCATTTTTCAGTTGAACTCGCATGTTAGTGGATAATGATAATTTTTTAACTTCGTGCCAGAGTGTTGATGATTTGAGGCAAGCATCGAGGTTCATCAGCTGGCGTTAAACATTTTTATTCGCAATTTTGTCGTCGTAGTTTTCCTCTGTTGTTAGCAACGTCATACGTCCAGCTTATGCAACGAATATTATTCAAACGCCTTTTAAGAATTTTTTAATTTGAAACTGTACCTGTACGATGGGCAGTTGATGAGATAAAGGTCGCATTAGCACTTACAGGATACCCTGTATATAGGCTAGCAGAAATACCCGGCTCTCTTCCCGGGTTTTCTTCAATTACTGGGAGGATTGGAAAAAGTGACAAACCGTTATAAAGGAATAAACTGTTATAATATCATAGTGGGCAATATGGAAATTTTTTGTGTGTGTGCTGACATCGACGCAGAGCACTTATTTATTTTAGCACATTTTTAATAACTCTATTAGTGTAAAATATATTTTACGAGCGAACTTTGTATTTAATCTTAGCTAGAAAGAAGGTAATGATATTAAAAAAAATTGTCTATATATGTATTTGTTAACTACGTTGTGCTAGTTAAAATAGAAATAGAGAATAGAGGGAATATTTAAAATTATTATTTTCAGATATATTTAAATTTGATAGTTTGGATTTAACTATTTGAACTGTAGATCAGGCGCCGAAAGCAGGCGACAGTAACCGATATACTAGTACAGCAAACAAATAATTGAGTAATAGGAAAGTAAATAAGAATGGTTGTTTATGGATGGTAGACATGTTTCTTGAGGGTATAAAGTACGTGGCGTCATGTTGAGGGAAGAAGCTCTTTGTCCAAGCGGTGGGAACATAGTCCCAATTAAAAGAAATACAATCACAGACCGATGTAAGTAGATGGGGCAATCGCCATTCATTAAAGGCCCCTACACACGCTCAGTTATACCTGCGCAGTTATGCCTGTACAGGCCAACTGTGCTAGAACTCCTTAATACACAGGCTGGCGCATGCGGCATTCTGGTCCTTTTTGTAGCACTGCTTACTATCATCGCGTTGTAGGGTCCTTTCAACGCTCCTATATATTAGTTAAATTTATTGTGTTTTTAGGTGTTTTTATCGATTTTTTTCGTGAAATAACTTCAGAAATGCCTTGTTGTTCGGCTCCAAAGTGTTCCAATTCCGACAAAAAAGGTTTTATAGAATGTTTAGATTTCCGGCGGAAAAAGAACGACGCGAGAAGTGGATCGTGAACTCCAGGAGAGACGATTTCATACCAGGAAACGGAGCTCGCCTGTGTGAAGTGAGTTAAATTTAATTATTCTGTGTGAATTTTATTTTTTCAAAATCGTATTTGTGATAATGATTTTAAATGAGAACTATATGAAAAAATAAATCGTTTGGGGGTAGCAGACGATATTTGGCGCCATTGCTCACGTGTTGTGTTTAGATATAAAAGTTACGGTGATTTTCAATCATTTTCCCGGTTTTTTGTTCCGTTTGATTTAAGAGAAAAGATGCATAGGTACATAATTTTGACCAAGAGAACTAAATTAAATTCAAATTATTTATGAATTTATCGTGGAATGCTCACTTTCTCGGCTCTTAGTTTGGCGATTTATCGCTACTACGACGAATTACTGTTATAGTGAATTTTAACTTATTTTGGTATGTTTTGAGGCAAAATTTCATGTGATATTTCTGTGGAAAATAGAAATGTTTTAATTTTGGCATTTTCAACTAAGAGAACAAGGTGATTTCAAATCAGTTGGAAATCGGTTCTTCAATCATCCTTGCTTGCTGTAGTAAGCTCTGCTGGTTTGGCGACTTATCGCTTGCAGATTGGGAGTAATTAGCTAAAATTGTATCTTCACTGAAAATCAAATTTAATGGGGTTAAAAATTAATGTGATAGACGTCGTATTTCAATTGATTTCATTTTCTGTCCCCCATAATTCTTTTAACAGACTACAAAATTGTGATTGGTATCATTAGTTTGTGTTACTGGACTGGTGAGCACTCCCTCTTTCCTGCAAGGCACATGCAGTGACTACTTTGCAAATTAATTACAAAGAATTAATTTAATCTTACTATTTTAAAATTAATTGCATGTTCAGCTTAAATCATTATCTTGCTTGGAAAAAGGTTTTTAAATTTTTTCACTCGCACTACATGCATGAGTTTTGAAACAAATACCTCATGGATTAAATTTTGCCCATGCAAAAACTGGTTTTTTCTTCTTTCTCAAGAATAATACATTCCAATTTCTTTGGGGTTTCAAGAAAGTATGATGGAAAGTAATTTTTTCAAATTCGGAATTTAAAATTTCTATTTTTTTTAAATTTTAGACATTTTTATAATTTTTCTTAAATTTAAACATTTTTAAAATTTTCAATGAATCTCAAAAATTCTATCTATATCCCTATAATAGCTTAGTAAGTGTGAAAAATTGCATAACAATGTCAAATCAATCGCCAGTAATCACTTTGAGAAAAACGCATTTGTGAAGTATTGTGAATTGTTGTAATGTGAAGCAGAAATGTTGAAATTTTTTTCTCAGACCCAACACCATACAGACACATGAAAATAACTTCAATGTTCAATAACGTACTGTTTTTTTATATTGCTATCTTAATTTTATTTATCCCTTTAATGCTTTGAAAAGCCTGCCGCTTCAAACACTGGATGCTCAGCAAATTAAAAAAAGCCGTAGATTAAAAAACTGATGAGGTAAAAATTGAATTGAATTTATTTTGCAGTCTGTTATCTATTTAATATGTTCTGAGAGTAATATTTGAGGCAAATTAGCAATTACCATGAGAAAGATAAAAAAATATAAATTGACATTATAACTGTCAAAACGCATTATAAATGTTAATATTTTTTTACATTGACATGAACACATTTTCTGGTAAGTGTGATACAAAAGATGCGTAACAATTACTTTTTTAAATGAGTATTAAACTCAACAATGTGTGCATAATTTTCAGTAGAAGAAGTTTCGTCAACTGTCACCACCATATCTCATTGCATAGATATGCAATTGCGAAACACGTTATAATGATAGCAAGAAAAACCTTTTTGAAAATCAGTTTTTTTTTTCATTCACTACCTATATACTTATTTCTGATGTCCGTTATCACAATACACAAATTCACAACAAATCACACAAAACACTGCCGTCAATATAAATTTTGTGCTGCCTCCATTGTTTTAAGTGGTATTATTATAATTATTTATTCATCTGTGAAATTTTCCCCATTTCATGAAAATGGTTTTAAGTTCATTGACCAGATTGTAAGCACACTGATACTATATACTAAAGATAAAGATATGAACTGTTGCATCCTATCTTTCTAGTATGTGGAATACATCTCCATTGATATTTTTCCTTTATCACACAACCTTGGTTATGTTCCAAAAACTCTGTTCATACCATTTAGATGTACTGCTAATTTGATTAATTAAAGGATAATTTTGTTGAACAAGAAACAAATAACCATGCATGAAAAAAATTATGGAAGTAATAATAAACTGGTAATATGTAAAACAAAAGTACACAATAGATTCAATGATATACGAAATATAAAATGTAAACAAACAAAAAAAAATGTAAGTCAGGGTTTGACAAATCAAGAGGGAAAAAAAATTAATGCCAGTCAAACTTCTTAGGAGCCTGGCATTTCATCGCCATGGCGCCCTGGTGGGATTTGTCAAGTCCTGCTACAAGTAACTGTTTTTTCCTTTAACTAAATGAAGAAAAAGACTCATGAGCAAGTATTGTGAATGGCAGGGATTAGTAGGGAGTGTTTTTATAGGGATTACAGATTTCAGTCAGATCGTCCATCTCAGGCTCTTTTTCACAAATTCATAGAAAAGCTCTATATTACACAGCTCACTCAATACACATCTAGGCAATTTCGTAAGCGGAAGGTTCAAATCTACACTGTTTTGTTAGTGAATGAGCACCAGAAATTTGCCACTGGACTTATCCTTTTGATGAGATCTCTTCTAGCCCAGCTTCGTGGCAGAGTACGGAAGACTGCGTGAGGTCCAAATCTATGCAACGTTTGTTAGTGATAAAGTAAAGGTGCTTGCATCCTTTTAGATTAGGTTTCTTCTTAGATCCTGTTAGGATATCAATAGGCTATTTACTATGTTTACTGCAAATTCAGATGCGTTATTTTAGAGCAGATGCAGACATCCCCATAATTGTAATTGAAGAAAATACTTTAAGGATAGGTATTAAGAATTCCATGAGTGTCCAGTATTTAGAGATTAATTATGATGGTTAATGAAGATTTTAATTCCTATTCTGAGAAATTGGGGCAGAATTTTTCATCTTTGAAAAACAGATGTGTATCCCTTAATAGGAATTTTGACTGTTTTGGACGTTAATATTTGTACCATATTAATCACTTAAAAATATGTATGTTATGCTGTTTTATCATTCTTATGTGTGATGCAATATGCACTTACCTGACATTACTTTGAATTAAGGTATAAAAAAAAGCTGTGTGGTAATTTTTCGTTATTGTCCCTTTTTAAATTAGGTACATTTTGAAGAAAACCAGTATGAGTTGAAAAGGCAAGATGGCTGCAAGAAGTTAAAGCAAACTGCTGTGCCGACCTTGTTCCAGGTTCCTAATCCACCAAAACTTCTTACTCCTCAACGGAAGAAGAATATAGGCCTTCCAAAAGTTCTGAGTGATGATTATGTATGTGATATTCTCAAATAACCTTATTTTCTCAATTGTCATTATAAAGCCAGAAAATACTGAAAGCCAGAAAATCGTCTTTGTTTATTTGTTTACTTTTTAGATGAGGAGAGAAAGCTTGGTTCGGAGGATACTAGCTACAGACAAATATATTTATTAAAAGGAATCAATGTGTGTATTTTATTGGTGATTATTAGAGCCCGGATTATATGCAATGCATATGTGCATATGCATTTGCATATTTTGGCCTTTTTTAGCATTAATGCATATAAATGCATAAAATCAAAGAATTTCCAGTATAAGTGCATATTTTTGAAGGTTTACTTAAGCTCACTCAATTTTTTTTTTATAATTTTCCAAATAAATATTGTTCATAATATTTTCATAACATCGATTTTTTTTTTTTTTTTCCCCGGCATGTGAAAAACATTTAGTGAATTAATACATATTTATAAAGTATTTTACGACTACTAACTGTTTTATTGTAAGGCTATTTCTAGAGATGTGTCAAAATGTTAATTTTGTTTTTAGAAATAGTGTCGAAATTCTTTTATTACTGCTATTTTCGTTATTGAGCAGCTACAACAAACTGAAAACTAAAAACATGCCTGAATAAAAAATATGTAGAAGTTATTTGCATATGCTGTATACATATATATGAGGGGATATTTTTTGGTAAAAATGAAATACATATGCACTACTAGAAAACATGTATTTTAAAAACACATTCGTTTTTTTTTTTGCATGGTGTATTTTTTAATGCATATTTTCTCTTTTTTAATGCATATTTTCTCTTTTTTTTATACATATTTCGGAATTTTTGACTTTTTCAAGATTTCTAATGCATATTCTGAGGGTGTTTAATGCATATTTTGGAATTTTCAGTGCACATTTTATATTTTAAGTGCATATTTTTGCATTTTCAAGTGCATATTTTTGCATTTTTAAGTGCATATTTTTACATTTTTAAGTGCATATTTGCATATTTTTAGAGCATATTTTGCCACTTTTTTAGTGCATATAATCCGGGCTCTAGTGATTATCTATCCTAATGTGATGTTTTTATACATTTATTAGGATTTTAAGATTAGCTTATTATTGGCCCATGGCTGCAACTGGGGGGGGGGGGGGCATGTGGGTCTGGTGCCCCAGGCGCTGGACCAGAAGGGGTGCAGAATTCACCCTTTAACTGTTTCTACATGCAAGGGGGGTACCAAAATTCTGGCTTGCCCGGGGAACAAAGTATTTTGTTGCGCCCCTGTATTCACCTATTACTAGGGTCAAAGATAACGAAATATGGGTATTTACCATGTACGCGTAGACTATTTTTTTTGCCATAATTGTAATTTTCAATTTTCAGTAGAGTTTTTATCTTGGCTCTCTTAAAGTATTGCTTTTGAATATATATATATATATATATATATATATATTCAATTATTTTTTTTATAGATTAATTGCTGTTGGGTCACGCAGTTTCAAGAAAAACTATATTTCTGTTATTTAAGCATATTTTTTTTGTAATTCCCAAAGTTTACTGGTACTCTAAAGCAGCGTAATAATTGATTACATGGTGTAGAAAAATATGTGAAATTGTGAATGATATTTGTAAAATCTTGCTTTCATCAGTTATGTACATTATGTTTCAATATTTTTTTAATAAATAAATTTATTCACTCATTGAGCTCGTCAATTTACATTATTGAGCCTGTGTGTGCTATTCAGAATTTGGAATACACTGAAGAAAATTCTGATAAAATAAATGCTCCTAAAATATTTAAGAATTTTTTTACTAAATTTCCAATATCTAGAGGCAGTAGTTTATCAAATCCTTAACTTCACACAATCATTTAATATCCAGAAGAAATTTTCTTAATGTAATCAAAATTGACTATATGTATTTTTGTATGCCACTTTTATCCTGAAATTAAGGATCGGGGTAAGGGATATATAGGAATATTTTCACTGAAAAAAAGTGAAGAATTTTTTTTTTTGCTATATACTTTTGTGTTTAAGATTAATTACTTGATCGTCATCACACGAACTGTTACGAATTCAACCTGTTGTTTACCAATAATTTCGTGATTAATCATAATTTCGTGAAACGTGGTTTATTTCCCATATTAAATCCGTTCCTGGAAATTCCTCGTTTCTCCCACAAATTGAATTTTCCATACGCTTTTGCCAAGCATTTTTAGCGCGCGGGGAATTCTGTTAGGTTGCTATGCCAGATTTACCGACGCGATTTTTTTTCCCTCTGTTTGGCGGTCATTTCCGAAGCGACGATTTCGTGCAGCAACCCTTCGGCGAGGACCAGAATGCCTGATGGTTCCGCTCGTATATGAAGGCGTCTTAAACTGTGCAGGCATAACTGAGCGTGTGTAGGGGCCGTCAGTTGACCTGCACAGGCGACCTGAAGGGAATGGTTTTTCGATTCGGTATAACTGTGCAGTTATGCCTGCGCAGGTATAACTGAGCGTTTGTATGGGCCATCAGGTATAACTGCGCAGTTTTTTTTCTCCGCTTTCTTATATTCGCCCTTCTCTCTCTTTCTTCCCTCTTCTTTTTTCACTGATAATGTAATAGAACAATAATAACTGAATAACTTGTTTTGGAGAGGGATTCCATTTAATTAGAAGAAATTTTTCTAATGGCGTAATTTTCACGATATTTTCTTGCAATTTCATATCGAATAAAAAAAATCGAAATAAAATTTTAGAAATATTTCGACCATTGTTAAAATTCGCAATTTTGTTTCTGAAATCACTCTTTTCAATAAATTTGCCCGAAATTATGCACCGAAACACACAAACTCTATATTCAAATAATGTGCTATAACTATTAATTGTTTATTGATTATTTAGAGAAGAGGTTTTTAACCAGGGTTCTTGGAGATTTTAGGGGCCCAGTGACATCAAATTATTTCAGTATTCTTTCACATGTACTTCCTTTAGAAATCAAGCAGGTGTTTATACGAGTCAGTTAATGTTTGCAATTGTTTGCAATTTCAAACGCAGGACTCTCACTCCTTTCTCGACCGAAAACCAGCAAGCATCAACAGGACAAAAATCACTGCAATTTATTATTTTCTTTTACATGTAATTCTCGAAGAATCTCATTGAATTTGTTTTTTGGACACATCTCGTCAGATTGCAACGAATTTCAACTTTCAGCTCAAACATTGAAAGAAAAAAATTCAGATGAAATTACGCTAGTTAAACGTAAGAAAACAATCGAAAAATTCTTTGAGAGAGATATACGATTAATAATATAATTATATCATTGAGTAATACTATTAATACACATACTATGCTTCATAATAAGTCAATTTTTTAATTGAGTTGAATTAATCGTAAGAGGTCGCGTGAAATGTCGCGTGTGACGTCCATTCTCGACGAGACGAAGGGGTCGTTATATCGGGCGTCGATTGTAATACCAAAATTTCTCTTTTATTGCCTATACGTATTGTCATAATCACTGTAGATATGGATAGCATTCTTGATATGCATGAGTAGGCAGTAGTGCCTTTTACTGAAGTCATGAAAATCGGTCATTATGAGAGGTTTTAGTAACATCAAAATGCATTATTGTACTTATATGGTGTAGATTCAACAAACATCTTCCGTTACAGCAGTCTTCCTCAAAGTGTGCGTCGCGGCTCTTGAGCGTCACCCCCCCTGCCCCTTCCCACCCACATCCTGCCGCAGGGCACAGAGGCTATTCTCTTTGCCGAGCCGCCACTATAGTGAATTTTTTAACGTGGGAAAAAAGAATGATTGGAATCATCTCGGGCTCTGAAACCAGAATCCTGATCCCAATCCCATCTTTGTGGGGGGTTGGGGGGAAATGGCTCGAATAATGACAATATTCATTAGTAAAAACAGCCCCCGGGGATGCAGGACCCCAGATGGTGTGGAGATCTGTGACAGTAGGCTTTTTACCGATCAATTTACAGTTACAATACATCTGGAATGTACAGCGCACATTCAAAGGGAGAATAAAACACTTTAGCTCTGATGAAACAAGTACGAATTTCTGTATGCAATATTAGTTTGTTTTTTTTTTGCCCAAGGCCCATATTTACAAAGGCTTCCTTGGTAAAATGGTCTGAGTTTTCGAAAACTGATGTTTTCCTCTCGCCCCCCCCATCACCCCCTTGTGTCCATTCATAGCCTGAATAGTCCTACTTTGGGAAACCGATTTCAACACTCCACCAGAGTTTAGTTCGGAGTTCAGTTTTGTTTTCACGACTCGAGGTTTATAATGACGAGCGATCTTCGAAACGGGCAGCGCGAATGTTTGGAAGAATTCATTGAAATGTATAGGAATAAGAAATGCTTGTGGCAGGTGAAAACTAAAGATTGCCATAACAAAATTAAGAAAGATGATAGTTATGAGAGATTGGTGTGGAAAATGAGAGAAATAGATCCTCTAGCGAACAGAGACAGTGTTGTTAAAAAAATAAACAGTTTGCGAAGCAATTTCCGAAAGGAATTGAAAAAGAAGAAGCTTTGAGTAGGTATCTTGATCCATTCTGAGAAAATTATGCCAATCTTTTGGTGCAAATCTCAATTCCTGTAATAATTTAACGTGCGAATATTGTTGCCTTTTTTTTAAACCAATCTTTGTACCACGTTACCCGTTTTTTTCTTTTTTTTTGAGTTAATAACTTTCAGTGCCATAACCAATCCAACTACACCCAAAGCACACATCATCTGTGGAAATCATACTAGAAAATTCCGAACTTTATAGACTATGAAAAAATCCGAACTGATCAAAAGACCGCGAAGACAGAGATCGAAGAATGAAAATATCACCACAGATTGCCTAGAACCGGTTCCAGAAGCTTCGCCTGCACAGGTATAACTGAATGGTGTGGATGCATCGAACCGTTCAGTTATGCCTGCGCAGTTATGCCTGTACAGGTATAACCACAGAGTACTAATACTATAGAGTGCGCGCGAGGGGTTACAATGTGAAGCAAAGATCCGGAATCACGTGACTCCAGTCGAAAGGCTGGTCAGGGAATCTCGCTGGCAATGCTTTCCTTATGGCTACTCGTATGACGATCTACACGCGCTGTCTTATTTTTGATTAGAATGGCCAACACTTGCGCAGCTTTCGGATGTTCTGAGCGGTTTAGGAAAGGGGGACCAGTATCCTTTCACAAGGGAATACTTTTTTGCTTATTCCCCTTCTTATAAATTAAAAATTTGAATATTAAATTGACGATGCAATGGATTTCTGACGTAATCTCAGTTTTTAACGACTCCATTTTGGATTTAATTCAATTAAAGTTCCAAGTTTTGGTAAAATTCAAATGTCATGAATCATTATTAAATGTTTTAATAGAATTTTTGGCAATAAATGATTGAAATTGTGAGTTTTATGAAGTTTTAACTGAAATATACGTCTCCGCAAGATTTGGCGAGATTTGGCGAGCTAGTGAGTTCATTCGAGTTTTGCTCAACTTGGAAGAAAATATGCTTTTCAGAAGGAGAAATTTATGAAAAATATTCTATTTAAATAGAATGTGAGGAAAACTTCCCCCCCCCCCTCTAGACAATTGCAGTTTTGCATAAAAGTGCATAACAACCTCTAAAAATAATAGTATTTTTACCCCTCTTCACACCTGAGATAAAACTATTACAGAAAAGAAATTTTTTTATTCATTAATTTATGTTTGTTGTATGTGAAATTGCCGCTTCAAACAAGAAAATTAATCATTCAATTGATTTTTTGAGTCAATATCTGTGCTAAGACCTGAAGTCATATATTGTGTACCTCAGATGTTATCTTGAAAAAGAATCATTCTAAAAACGATTTAATACCTTAAATTAAGATTAACATATGCATACTTTTGGAGCGAAGAGATTACATATGTCATATATATATATATGTGACGTGTAAATATTATATTATATATATGAAATATTATATCCTAAAATATTATATATATATACACACACTTTAAATTATTACATATATACTCTACATGGAGTTTTAATTCTTATAATTTAGAGAAATTGATGATGAGATTCTGTAATTTTCTTGAGTAAAATCTATTTTAATCCTGAAATATTATGTAAGTGTTTACAGTTTTGTGTGATGAGGTTATAAAAGGTTTTTCAGGAATGTTAGAAATGAAACTTTTTCTTATTGTTTGAATATTATTTCATGACTGAATATGGTATGAGTGTGAATGTGTTACATTACATAACATAATATGATGCATTATAATTAATTATACATTAATTATGAGTATATAGAGTAATTGTAATGTTCTGGAAAGATATATTTTTGTTTTAATAACCCCTCGTATAAATAAATTTTCGAAATTAAAAGCGACAAAGTGAATGAAGAGAATATTTAAAAATATAAATGAATTAGGCTTTACAACATATACGTTGTTCCGTTTTCCAATATTTGTTTATTTTATATAATTTATTTTTTCGAATCTGATACTCCCTAAATATTTCACATAAAAATGAGTGAAATTCATTGAAAAAATGAAGGAAAGTTTTCATCAACTTGATCGAATTGAGTCAAATTTCGTTACAGCAACATCCTAGCTTCTGCGAAAACGCGCCAAATGTAATAGCGCAGAACCTGTTCTTTCCCCGACAATACTGCTCATCTTTTCTTCACGTTCGACAAGTTTTATGAATAGCGTGCGCGGTCTATTTATATCTTAAGTCTATGGGTATAA
This sequence comes from Pholcus phalangioides, assembly GCF_987345545.1. Lineage (NCBI taxonomy): Eukaryota > Metazoa > Arthropoda > Arachnida > Araneae > Pholcidae > Pholcus > Pholcus phalangioides. Next base: position 39,502,246 of record NW_028301606.1, read on the forward strand.
CTGTGCAGGCATAACTGAACGTGTGTAGGGGCCGTCAGTTGACCTGCACAGGCGACCTGAAGGGAATGGTTTTTCGATTCGGTATAACTGTGCAGTTATGCCTGCGCAGGTATAACTGAGCGTTTGTATGGGCCATCAGGTATAACTGCGCAGTTTTTTTTCTCCGCTTTCTTATATTCGCCCTTCTCTCTCTTTTTTCCCTCTTCTTTTTTCACTGATAATGTAATAGAACAATAATAACTGAATAACTTGTTTTGGAGAGGGATTCCATTTAATTAGAAGAAATTTTTCTAATGGCGTAATTTTCACGATATTTTCTTGCAATTTCATATCGAATAAAAAAATCGAAATAAAATTTTAGAAATATTTCGACCATTGTTAAAATTCGCAATTTTTTTTCTGAAATCACTCTTTTCAATAAATTTGCCCGAAATTATGCACCGAAACACACAAACTCTATATTCAAATAATGTGCTATAACTATTAATTGTTCATTCATTATTTAGAGAAGAGGTTTTTAACCAGGGTTCTTGGAGATTTTAGGGGCCCCGTGACATCAGATTATTTTAGTATTCTTTCATATGTACTTCCTTTAGAAATCAAGCAGGTGTTTATACGAGTCAGTTAATGTTTGCAATTGTTTGCAATTTCAAACGCAGGACTCTCACTCCTTTCTCGACCGAAAACCAGCAAGCATCAACAGGACAAAAATCACTGCAATTTATTATTTTCTTTTACATGTAATTCTTAATGAATCTCATTGAATTTGTTTTTTGAACACATCTCGTCAGAGTGCAACGAATTTCAACTTTCAGCTCAAACATTGAAAGAAAAAAATTCAGATGAAATTACGCTAGTTAAACGTAAGAAAACAATCGAAAAATTCTTTGAGAGAGATATACGATTGATAATATAATTATATCATTGAGTAATACTATTAATATACATACTATGCTTCATAATAAGTCAATTTTTTAATTGAGTTGAATTAATCGCAAGAGGTCGCGTGTGACGTCCATTCTCGACGAGACGAAGGGGTCGTTATATCGGGCGTCGATTGTAATACCAAAATTTCTCTTTTATTGCCTATACGTATTGTCATAATCACTGTAGATATGGATAGCATTCTTGATATACATGAGTAGGCAGTAGTGCCTTTTACTGAAGTCATGAAAATCGGTCATTATGAGAGGTTTTAGTAACATCAAAATGCATTATTGTACTTATATGGTGTAGATTCAACAAACATCTTCCGTTACAGCAGTCTTCCTCAAAGTGTGCGTCGCGGCTCTTGAGTGTCACCCCCCCCCCTGCCCCTTCCCACCCACATCCTGCCGCAGGGCACAGAGGCCATTCTCTTTGCCGAGCCGCCACTATAGTGAATTTTTTAACGTGGGAAAAAAGAATGATTGGAATCATCTCGGGCTCTGAAACCAGAATCCTGATTCCAATCCCATCTTTGTGGGGGTTGGGGGGAAATGGCTCGAATAATGACAATATTCATTAGTAAAAACAGCCCCCGGGGATGCATCACCCCAGATGGTGTGGAGATCTGTGACAGTAGGCTTTTTACCGATCAATTTACAGTTACAATACATCTGGAATGTACAGCGCACATTCAAAGGGAGAATAAAACACTTTAGCTCTGATGAAACAAGTACGAATTTCTGTGTGCAATATTAGTTTTTGTTTTTTTTTGCCCAAGGCCCATATTTACAAAGGCTTCCTTGGTAAAATGGTCCGAGTTTTCGAAAACTGATGTTTTCCTCTCGCCCCCCCCATCACCCCCTTGTGTCCATTCATAGCCTGAATAGTCCTACTTTGGGAAACCGATTTCAACACTCCACCAGAGTTTAGTTCGGAGTTCAGTTTTGTTTTCACGACTCGAGGTTTATAATGACGAGCGATCTTCGAAACGGGCAGCGCGAATGTTTGGAAGAATTCATTGAAATGTATAGGAATAAGAAATGCTTGTGGCAGGTGAAAACTAAAGATTGCCATAACAAAATTAAGAAAGATGATAGTTATGAGAGATTGGTGTGGAAAATGAGAGAAATAGATCCTCTAGCGAACAGAGACAGTGTTGTTAAAAAAATAAACAGTTTGCGAAGCAATTTCCGAAAGGAATTGAAAAAGAAGAAGCTTTGAGTAGGTATCTTGATCCATTCTGAGAAAATTATGCCAATCTTTTGGTGCAAATCTCAATTCCTGTAATAATTTAACGTGCGAATATTGTTGCCTTTTTTTTAAACCAATCTTTGTACCACGTTACCCGTTTTTTTCTTTTTTTTTGAGTTAATAACTTTCAGTGCCATAACCAATCCAACTACACCCAAAGCACACATCATCTGTGGAAATCATACTAGAAAATTCCGAACTTTATAGACTATGAAAAAATCCGAACTGATCAAAAGACCGCGAAGACAGAGATCGAAGAATGAAAATATCCCCACAGATTGCCTAGAACCGGTTCCAGAAGCTTCGCCTGCACAGGTATAACTGAATGGTGTGGATGCATCGAACCGTTCAGTTATGCCTGCGCAGTTATGCCTGTACAGGTATAACTGTGCAGGCATAACTGAACGTGTGTAGGGCCCTTCAGGGAATCTTTTAGTTACCGTCACAAAGCATCTGGTCGGTTGTACTTCAGGGGTGCCCTAGGCAAAAGGGATCGTCCGAGGAGTAAGGGGACCAACGAATGAATAGACAAATTTCAAGATTGAGAATAGATGACGGCCATTTAAGTAGAAATAGAATCCCCTTTATTTAGGGGGTGAAATTAAAGTATAACAGAGGATCTAAAATGCCGAGTGTTAAGGTCCCTACACACGCTCAGTTATACCTGCGCAGTTATGCCTGTACAGTCCAACTGTGCAGGCATAACTGAGCGTGTGTAGGGGCCGTCAGTTGACCTGCGCAGGCGACCTGAAGGGAATGGTTTTTCGATTCGGTATAACTGTACAGTTATGCCTGCGCAGGTATAACTGAGCGTGTGTATGGGCCATCAGGTATAACTGTGCAGTTATTTTTTCCCGCTTTCTTATATTCGCCCTACTTTCTTCCCTCTTCTTTTTTCACTGATAATGTAATAGAACAATAATAACTGAATAACATGTTTTGGAGAGGGATTCCATTTAATTAGAAGAAAATCTTCTAATGGCCTAATTTTCACGATATTTTCTTACAATTTCATATCGAATAAAAAAATCGAAATAAAATTTTAGAAATATTTCGACCATTGTTAAAATTCGCAATTGTGTTTCTGAAATCACTCTTTTCAATAAATTTGCCCGAAATTATGCACCTAAACACACAAACTCTGTATTCAAATAATGTGCTATGACTATTAATTGTTTATTGATTATTTAGAGAAGAGGTTTTTAACCAGGGTTCTTGGAGATTTTAGAGGCCCCGTATATAACATCAGATTATTTTAGTATTCTTTCACATGTAGTTCCTTTAGAAATCAAGATTCCTAGAAATCAAGCAGGTGTTTATACGAGTCAGTTAATGTTTGCAATTGTTTGCAATTTCAAACGCCGGATTCCCACTCCTTTCTTGACCGAAAACCGGCAAAGCATCAACGGGACAAAAATCACTCACGGGAAAATAATAAATATATTATTTTCTTTTACATGTAATTCTTAATGAATCTCATTGAATTTGTTTTTTGAGCACATCTCGTCCTATTGCAACGAATTTCAACTTTCAGCTCACACATTGAAAGAAAAAATTCAGATGAAATTACGCTAGTTTTAAACGTAAGAAAACAATCGAAAAATTCTGAGAGAGAGAGAGATATTCGATTGATAATATAATTATATCATATATTGAGTAATACTATTAATATACATACCATAAGTCAATTTCGAATTGACTTGAATTAATCTTAAGAGGTCGCGCGAAAAATGCATTGTTTTCTTTCAAAGAAAAACACTACGTGAGTTAAAAATTACAATAAAAATTTTCCAAGTCAATTTTTTTTTTTTTTTAAATGGACGCTATCGCGGGGAAAAAATGCTATCAAACGATGCTGGAGGAGCATGTATCCCTTATCCGTATATTCAGAGGAGAAACGATGCTTGTTTTCGTAGGCAGTTGACACTCGTTACAACAACCTCACGTTATAGCGATCATTCTGTTACAACGACTGGTAGGATAAGTCTGAGGTTTTACTTATATAACGACCCTACCAATCAAGCCCGACCACACCCTCAAGTCTCCCCCCTCTCACTACGACCTTGCTCCAAATATAACGTCCATTCTCGACGGGACGAAGGGGTCGTTATATCGGGCATCGACTGTAATACCAAAATTTCTCTTTTATTGCCTATATTGTCGTAATCACTGTAGATATGGATAGCATTCTTGATAAGCATGAGTAAGCAGTAGTGCCTTTTACTTAAGTCATGAAAATCGGTCATTATGAGAGATTTTAGTAACATCAAAATTTTGAAAAGGAGTAAAAAATACATGATTGTACTTATGATGTGGATTCAACAAACATCTTCCATTTACAGCAATCTTCCTCAAAGTGTGTGTCGCGGCACTTGAGCGCCACCCCCCCCCCCGCTCCTCCCCACCTAAATCCTGCCGCAGGGCACTGAGGCTATTCTCTTTGCCAGGCCGCCACTATCGTGAATTTTTTAACGTGGGAAAGAGAATGATTGGAATCGTCTCGGGCTCTGAAACCAGAACCCTGATCCCAGCCCCATCTTTGGCTGCCGGCACACTACGGTTCGGCTGGCGCGGTTGATCTTATCAGCAACCGTGGAATTTCGCGTGAAACACACACTGCTGTTAGCAACCGGGGTTTTTTATTTTTTAATGTCACGTGACATCTCGGGATTGGCTAAATTATTTTCGCCAAGCTGAAGTTGGCTCCAGCTAGCATGCAAATTCGTGCTCATAAGCTGCATTGCAGTAAAACCCCCTCTTAACGGATACTCCCTCTTTTACGGACAAATAATAATTTAGTTGCATAATATATAAAAGTATGAATTTCAAACCTCTTTTTAACGGTCACCCATTTTACATGTATTTAATTTTTTTGTCCTGTCCGTGTTCACAGAAAGGATGGGTTTTACTGTATATACTAATAAAAATATTCATGTAATGAAATTTAATTTTCTATAACAATATTTGCCAATTGAAATTAATTCAGAGTTGAAGAAAGACAGCCTACAAGTTGACCTATTTTTGATGCTTTTACGATTCGTGACCAAATGGCACAAAGTTTTTTATATATGATGACTGGAATCATCATAATTAATTTAAATAACATATATATTAAAAAACTATTTAAATAACATATTCATATTGAAGAAGTTTAAAAAAATTGGCCATGAATTTAGCACGTTTTTCTTTGTAATTAAAGTAGATTTCCAATTAATTAAATTTCTAATTAATGGAAATTAAGCATAATAATTGTAATTTTGGGAAACCCCATATGACCAAAAAAAAAAAAAAAAAAAATCAAGGAAAAAATTATTTTCACCTATTTAAAAAAAATATATATTTCTTTTGATGGTCAGGAAAAAAAAAATTCAGATAGGAAATCGGAATGGAATTTCTGAAAATTTCATGTTTTAAAAACTGTAAAAAATCAAATTTTAAAAAACATTATGAAGGGTCGTCTTAAGAGTATTATGGGCCCCCCGGGCCAAGTGGTTTTTAGGAGACCCTACACGGTAAATCCTTTAAAATTTCAATCGGATCTCATTTTTGGGAGGCCCCTCTTCTCTTGAGGCACCCGGGCCGTGCTCGGGTGGGCCCATGCGTTAAGACGGCACTGACTGATGCCCCGAACTCCGAGCCAGACAGGAGCGCAAATGTTAACCTTTCATCTCTCCTTCAATATTAAAAGGGGGCGCCAAAATGCGTGCTTGCCCCGGCTGACCACGCATGTCGTTGTGGCCGTGTACATCAGTATGTATGTTGCAGGGTTTAAGGTACACACAGGGCCGCAGCTGGATACTTTTTTAACTGGAGCTAGCAAGCTTTTGGCGTCCCCGTATAAGGAAAGGTTAGAAGGAGTGGTGTTAAAGGGGCAATTCGGCGCCCCCTCTAGTTCAGCACTCGATACAGTGGACCCGCTCTCCCTAGTTGTGACTTTGTGTGTGTATGTAAATTAAAAACTGCTTGAAAAGAACGGTAGGTGTGAAAACGGTAGGTGTCTTAGTGCACTCTTCTATATTACCGGCATACAACGTTTTGCCTAGATCAGCGGTTCTCAATCTTTTTTGACCCACGGAGCCCTTTCCAGTATATAATTTCTATGGCGGAGCCCCGTAAGCCTATTTTTTATTTATTCATCAAAGTTACCGATTTATTTTTATTCAAAAATATCAATAATTATTTTTTTTTAATTTACTGGTTCTTTTTTTATTTTCCTCGAGGGCCGCGGAGCCCTTGGGAGTTCACACGGAGCACCGGTTGAGAACCGCTGGCCTAGATGGTTTTTTTTTTCATTGCAAAAACACAGATAGACAGCCACATTCATATACGATACAAAAATAAATAACAAAAAGACAATAATGAAAGCAAAACACACACAATGCAGCTCTTAGGGACGTATTTCCTCCCCGGTTCATACTTAGGCTTTTAATAAATGTTTCAAAAGTTTGATATGAAGAATTTGCAAATATAAAAATATATTCCTTCAGATGTCTGATTATTTTTACTTCTAATTTTTTATGAATTTATTATAAATGGTTGGGTCCCGTGGTAATTTGTCCTCTTTTGGATGAGGTTACTTATTGGTTTTTTGCTAAAACGTTATAATTGGGATCCAATGCATTTCATTCAAGTATTCTAAAATATACATCTCGGTTTTAGCGTAATCACGTTAGTTTATGAATGTCATTATAACCGAGTTTTAATGTATGCTCATGTAGGAAAGCAAAAGAATTTCATTAGTTAGAAAAATTTAATTTTTTCTTCATTGGTTTTGTTTTATTGTTATCAGTGCAAAAGCGCCAAACAAAGAATTAGCTTCTGTTGAATAAAACTTCACCATACAGTTCTTCGAATTTGTCTTTTCCCCTCGTTTTTATGGCAACCTGAGAAGGAGAGCAATTCCTTTGTCCAGTGCATCCGAAATCCCGTCACCCTCCTTGTCAAACCACTTAATAGACAATGGAAGAGAGCAACCGCAGGTCCAGCCGAACCGTCATCAGGGAGCTCAAGCCTTCCCAATACATGATGGCAGCTTTCCGGTTACCCCAACCGTCCAAAAAAATGTGGATTTTCTCGGTTGAAAAAACCGCGCTCAGCGGTTGCAGTTGTATCTGTGCGTTGACAGAATAAAACTATAGATGATGCCTTCCCCCCCAACCTCAACCGCGTGCAACCGCGCCGTAGTCAGGTCCCAGCCTTTGGGGGGGTTGGGGGGTAATGGCTCGAATAATGACAATATTCATTAGTAAAACCAGCCCCCGGGGATGCAGGACCCCAGATGGTTTATCCCCAGATGGTGCAGAGATCTGTAGATCACAGTAGGCTTTATTGATCAATTTACAGTTACGATACATCTGGAATGTACAGCGCACATTCAAAGGGAGAAAAAAGCACTTTAGCTCTTATGAAACAAGTACGAATTTCTGTGTGCAATATTAGTTTTCTTTTTTCTTTTTTTTTTGCCCAAGGCCCATATTTACAAAGGCTTCCTTGGTAAAATGGTCCGAGTTTTCGAAAACGGATGTTTTCCTCTCGTCCCCCCATCACCCCTTGTGTCCATTCATAGCCTGAATAGTCTCATTTCGGGAAACACCGATTTCAACACTCCACCAGAGTTTAGTTCAGAGTTCAGTTTAGTTTAGTTTTCACGACTCGAGGTTTAACAATGACGAGTGATCTTCGAAACGGGCAGCGCGAATGTTTGGAAGAATTCATAGAAATGTATAGGAATGAGAAATGCTTGTGGCAGGTGAAATCTAAAGATTATCATAACAAAATTAAGAAAGATGACAGTTATGAGAGATTGGTGTGGAAAATGAGAGAAATAGACCCTCTAGCGAACAGAGACAGTGTTGTAAAAAAAATAAACAGTTTGCGAAGCAATTTCCGAAAGGAATTGAAAAAAGTGAAATCCTCCACGAAATCAGGAGCTGGTGCGGAGGATGCCTACACGCCAAAATTATGGTATTACCATCAACTAAGTTTTCTTACTGATGAAGAAACTCCAAGAACATCTCGATCAAACTTGGACAGCGAGGATGATGACGTAAGTACAAAATTCGCATTTTTTTCTTTAGTTATGTGTAGCAATTTAAATTTAAATGGAACATTGTAGTAGAGGGCTTGACAAATCTAAACAAAATAAGCGCCAGCAAAAGCGCATAGCCACCTAGAATTTTTTTCCGATGAAATTGGTCCGAAAAGGTATATTCTTTTAGACTTTAGATGACAGGGACTGAAAGACCCTTAATCCATTTTTGACTCGCGTTGCATTTCGCAACACTTTATTTAAATTCTCTTAAATAAATTTTCATACAAATGTTTGAATGAAATTTACATTTTCGTAAATCAAATGATCTAATGAGTGTCAAGGTATTTTTAAAAAAAATTTTCACAAAGAGATTTAATTTCTAATGACCTTTTAGAAATCGATTTTTGGATATTTTATCCTGATTTTCGAACTGTATGTGGAACTTTTTTGGTTTTCCATGACCGTGAACAGAACTAAACTTTTTTAAATACCAAGAAATAGTTCTTTTCACATATTTTTTGTCACGTGATACATGATATTTTCCAAACTGATGATTACCAATCATTTTATTATTGAGTTATTTCTACCTGGCGCCTAGGGTTTATTAAGCCCTGAATCATGGTATTTGTTATATCATTATAACAGACGAATAGTTATAACAGTATGGAAAATTTACTCAAGAAGCATGAAATTTAATTCAATTTATTTCACAAGAAATAATCTAATCCTTTTGGCATCAATGTATGAACGCATCTTGCCATTCAACTTTTCCCTCAGTTACAAAGTAATTAGTGAAACGTTTTCTAATGTCTTTGGCATCTTTTGTAATGTTACCGAAATTTCGTCTGTCCAAGGTTTCCAAATTCGAACGAGCACTATCAATACCCGCTTTCTGGGTTCCCTCTTCTATGTTTTCGCAGTCAAAACAATCCGAGGTTGAGTATAAACTAGACGACTGCGACATTAAGAAATTATGTAGCACGCAGGAAGCCATTACTACCGAATCAATGTGCTTGGGATCTAGATTGATTTGAGTATGAAATATTCTGAACCTGGAAGAAAGAATACCGAATGCGTTTTCTACGATACGTCTAGCACGGGAAAGTCTGTAGTTGAAAATTTTTTTGTCTTCAGAGTCCAGGTTTGCATGCCGATACGGTTTCATCATGTCCATTCTCAATGGAAATGCGTCATCGGAAACAAACACATACGGTAGAGTGGTAGTTTTCCCTGTAACACATTCCTCGGACGGAATCTTCAAAAGTTTATTTTCCAGTTTTTCAAAGAATTTAGTGTTTTGGAGAACACCTCCATCTGAGATTCTCCCATTTACACCAAAATCGCACATGATGAAACGGTATTCCGCATCCACTATCGCAAGTAACACCATGCTGTTTCTTCCTTTATAGTTGTAATAATATGACCCACTTCCGTTCGGAGGAACAATAGCCACATGTTTTCCGTCTATGGCTCCCAAACAGTGAGGAAAATTCCATTTTTTTTCGAACATTTCCGCTATGTTTTTCCATTCTGCTTCTGTCCTTGGAAACTGAAATGAATGTAATCTTTCAGGACTTATATATATTTAATGATTATACAATTAATAAGAAACTTGAATTCAACTTTTTTGTCTTTTATTAACTTTCCACGAGCATAATAATTTTAGGTTCATTTATTATTTTCAATGCATTAAATTTATTTATTATTATTTTTGATCTTGCTGTACCTATTTACAACTGCCTATTTCATGGGTTCCCAAGCTTTTTTGACGAATGCCCATCTTTCGAGACTAATGTTATCTGGTATCCCCCGTTTTATTTTTCAAAAAAATTTAGTTAAGGTTAATATGTAATATTAGTTGATAAATTTATATTACATTGTTACATCAGAGGATTCTTAACCATTTTCATCAGTGATGCAAAATCAGCTGCATGATTAGCATGTTTGCTTTGCGACCCATTAGATCTGTTTTTAATTTAAAAATTCGTATTAGATATTTCTGATTGATGAAATGCGTATTTATCGCGATTAGACAAACAAGTCTAGGGTGTCTCAACAGTTGGGACGACTGGGCTTGAATCCTTGAATCAAGCAAGCAGCCCCAAATTTTCGAAAATATGATTGATTCTGAAATTATTATTTTAATTATTTCTGGAATTCTCTCTTTCATAGATTCTGAATTTTCCTTTAATTCTCGAATTATATTTTTGCTAAATTTTATTTTCATCAAATATGCAATTATTTTTCATTAATTCTGGCATTGTGTTTTTCTTTCATTAATGTCAAATTCATAATTAGTGCACATAGAAACATTGCTCAAGAGGGTCCCAAAAATGACTGGGTCCAAAAATGCCCAGTCCGTCGAAATCGTTAAGTCACATAGAAACCAACAGCGGAACAACTGGATTTATAACCAAATAATAACAATAACTGGTTTCTTGCGACTCTCCTCTCAGGAGTCCCTGTTAGTTTTGGGTCTCGACCCATAGATTAAGAACTCCTGATGTAGCACATCAAACGTATAATTATTGTGCATACATATATTATCGGACATTTTTCAAAAACAAATACGCTCTACTTTTTGTCTGATTATTTCAGGAAGAATCATTATGCCCGGTAAATAACCAGATTTTTGGCAGTCCGATGTCTCCTACTGAAGCTCCACTGGATGACCAAGAATCTACAGATTTGATGGAGACCCCAACATCTGTTATGACTGCTTCCGGCGGCTCGACCACTAGGCCGAGTAAAAGAAAAAATGATGACGCTCATTTCATTAGAAATATCCTACAATCGGTCAACAAACATTTCAAACGCCCACAAGTGCCAGATGATCGGTTTGATCTTTTTGGAAAAAATGTTGCTGTCAAATTAAGAGACTTACCCAGAGAGCAACGAATTATTTGTGAAAAAATTATCAATGACACCATTTATGCAGCTGAAATGGGCAATTTAACTCCATCTCACACATTGTCCAGTGGGGTGCTCAGTTCAGCGGTTCAACAGTACCAATCACCATTTTACTCTTGGCCTCAAACTAACTTTCCTCAGTCTGACAACTTCCCACACTCTAACAACTTCCTCCAAACTAACTTCCACCAACCCAACTTCCTCAGATCTAACTTCAACCAGCCCACCGTTCCTCCGTCGGGAAATTACGGGATACAAAATCCTACTTCGATTAATTCCGAAGACTCCGGAGAGTCAATGTTATCAAATTTTAGCGTGTGAAAATATAATTTTCTTTATCTTTTTTTTTTTTTCAGTTACGCTTTTCTTTCTGCATTGATATCTACTAGCGTGTACTTACTGCATTTTTTAATTGTTTTCGTATACAAATTTATATTGCTTATGTTTCATATCTAGCCATAATTTTTTTTAATAAAACTAAAAAGTAAACCGAAATTGATTTCTCCTTATTCTTACCTTCAAGTATTCCTTTCTTAGCACTTCATATATTGCATCACATGTTTCCGGAATTATATAGCTTAGAGCCTGGGGTGAGATTACTGCAGAAAACTTGAGGTCTTCGTAACTTCTGCCAGTTGCAAGAAATTTGAGACAGGCTGTTAGTCTTTCATGCGGTGATATAGCTGATCTCATCAATGTATCTTTCTTTGCTATTAATGGAGTCACCGACGTCAGTAGCTTTGAGTAGGTATCTTGGTCCATTCTGAGAAAATTATGCCAATCTTTTGGTGCAAATCTCAATTCCTGTAATAATTTAACGTGCGAATATTGTTGCCTTTTTTTTAACCAATCTTTGCACCACGTTACCCGTTTTTTTCTTTTTTTTTTGAGTTATTAACTTTCAGTGCCATAACCAATCCAACTACACCCAAAGCATCATCTGTGGAAATCATACTAGAAAATTCCGAACTTTATAGACTATGAAAAAATCCGAACTGATCAAAAGACCGCGAAGACAGAGATCGAAGAACGAAAATATCCCCACAGATTGCCTAGAACCGGTTCCAGAAGCTTCGCCTGTACAGGCATAACTGAACGTGTGTAGGCCCAGGTATAACTGCGCAGTTTTTTTTCCCCGCCTTCTTATATTCGCCCTTCTCTCTCTTTTTTCCCTCTTCTTTTTTCACTGATAATGTAATAGAACAATAATAACTGAATAACTTGTTTTGGAGAGGGATTCCATTTAATTAGAAGAAATTTTTCTAATGGCGTAATTTTCACGATATTTTCTTGCAATTTCATATCGAATAAAAAAATCGAAATAAAATTTTAGAAATATTTCGACCATTGTTAAAATTCGCAATTTTGTTTCTGAAATCACTCTTTTCAATAAATTTGCCCGAAATTATGCACCGAAACACACAAACTCTATATTCAAATAATGTGCTATAACTATTAATTGTTTATTGATTATTTAGAGAGGAGGTTTTTAACCAGGGTTCTTGGAGATTTTAGGGGCCCAGTGACATCAGATTATTTTAGTATTCTTTCATATGTACTTCCTTTAGAAATCAAGCAGGTGTTTATACGAGTCAGTTAATGTTTGCAATTGTTTGCAATTTCAAACGCAGGACTCTCACTCCTTTCTCGACCGAAAACCAGCAAGCATCAACAGGACAAAAATCACTGCAATTTATTATTTTCTTTTACATGTAATTCTCGAAGAATCTCATTGAATTTGTTTTTTGGACACATCTCGTCAGATTGCAACGAATTTCAACTTTCAGCTCAAACATTGAAAGAAAAAAATTCAGATGAAATTACGCTAGTTAAACGTAAGAAAACAATCGAAAAATTCTTTGAGAGAGATATACGATTAATAATATAATTATATCATTGAGTAATACTATTAATATACATACTATGCTTCATAATAAGTCAATTTTTTAATTGAGTTGAATTAATCGTAAGAGGTCGCGTGAAATGTCGCGTGTGACGTCCATTCTCGACGAGACGAAGGGGTCGTTATATCGGGCGTCGATTGTAATACCAAAATTTCTCTTTTATTGCCTATACGTATTGTCATAATCACTGTAGATATGGATAGCATTCTTGATAAGCATGAGTAGACAGTAGTGCCTTTTACTGAAGTCATGAAAATCGGTCATTATGAGAGGTTTTTAGTAACATCAAAATGTATTATTGTACTTATATGGTGTAGATTCAACACACATCTTCCGTTACAGCAGTCTTCCTCAAAGTGTGCGTCGCGGCTCTTGAGCGTCACCCCCCCTGCCCCTTCCCACCCACATCCTGCCGCAGGGCACAGAGGCTATTCTCTTTGCCGAGCCGCCACTATAGTGAATTTTTTAACGTGGGAAAAAAGAATGATTGGAATCATCTCGGGCTCTGAAACCAGAATCCTGATCCCAATCCCATCTTTGTGGGGGTTGGGGGGAAATGGCTCGAATAATGACAATATTCATTGGTAAAACCAGCCCCCGGGGATGCAGGAGCCCAGATGGTGTGGAGATCTGTGGCAGTAGGCTTTACCGATCAATTTACAGTTACAATACATCTGGAATGTACAGCGCACATTCAAAGGGAGAAAAAAACACTTTAGCTCCGATGAAACAAGTACAAGTTTCTGTGTGCAATATTAATTTTTTTTTTTTTTTTGCCCAAGGCCCATATTTGCAAAGGCTTCCTTGGTAAAATGGTCTGAGTTTTCGAAAACTGATGTTTTCCTCTCGTCCCCCCATCACCCCCTTGTGTCCATTCATAGCCTGAATAGTCCTACTTTGGGAAACACCGATTTCAACACTCCACCAGAGTTTAGTTCGGAGTTCAGTTTTGTTTTCACGACTCGAGGTTTATAATGACGAGTGATCTTCGAAACGGGGAGCGCGAATGTTTGGAAGAATTCATTGAAATGTATAGGAATATGTGGAAAATGAGAGAAATAGATCCTCTAGCGAACAGAGACAGTGTTGTTAAAAAAACAAACAGTTTGCGAAGCAATTTCCGAAAGGAATTGAAAAAAAAAAGCTTTGAGTAGGTATCTTGATCCATTCTGAGAAAATTATGCCAATCTTTTGGTGCAAATCTCAATTCCTGTAATAATTTAACGTGCGAATATTGTTGCCTATTATTTTAACCAATCTTTGTACCACGTTACCCGTTTTTTTTTTGAGTTAATAATTTTCAGTGCCATAACCAATCCAACTACACCCAAAGCATCATCTGTGGAAATCATACTAGAAAATTCCGAACTTTATAGACTATGAAAAAATCCGAACTGATCAAAAGACCGCGAAGACAGAGATCGAAGAACGAAAATATCCCCACAGATTGCCTAGAACCGGTTCCAGAAGCTTCGCCTGCACAGGTATAACTGAATGGTGTGGATGCATCGAACCGTTCAGTTATGCCTGCGCAGTTATGCCTGTACAGGTATAACTGTGCAGGCATAACTGAACGTGTGTAGGCCCCTTTAGTCATAGGAAGCTTCAATGTAGGTTAAAGGTTAGGCCATGGCCGTTGGGGTTCTCGGGGTCCTGAAGGGAGAGTCGCTTGGACAAAAAAATTAGGGATGGATCGGCAATGGCCAATCTTATGAATAAACCTTCAAGAAACGAATAGAAACTTAGAGATGATGGGTAAAATATCAAGTCAAATTAAATGGGTGGAGTTTTTCCAAGGGACGAGGGGCGTCCGAAATGAAATCTTAAATGGCAAGAGAAAATCTGGATACGGGGGGGGGGGGGGGGTTTAGAGGAAAAGGAAGCTCGAGAAGGCTCGAGACGCAATGCTGCTAAGGGGCTAAAGACTGGAGAATGGTCTCACCTGGTGAGTGATGAATGGATTATATCCTACTTAGTGTAGGTACTCGTAATTAATTGTTTTTGGGGGGAATTGAGGTGTAATGAAAAATCACGGGTCATATGGCCGCTGTGGTGGTCGAGTGGTTATAGTGCCGGACTCGTGATGTGAGGATCCGGGTTCGAACCCCACAGTGGTGGTCGGCTGAAGTTGGTTTTCTGTGGTTCCCAACTTCAAGGCGCAAATGCGAGCCGATCTCCCCGTTAAAAAGTCTCGCCACAGAGAGCAACAGTCCTACAACGGTAAATCATTCAACCATAACACTTCACTCATAGTTAGAAAAAAAACTGGGGGCAGATGACAGCACTACACATAACAAGCATTACACATAAACAAACACGTACACGCACATTCCCGCATGTACCGATTCGTTGGGGAGTTCCGCGGGGGGGGGGGTGCATATGTGGTGTAGCAGTAGTAGGTAGGGCCTCCAAAAAATGGCTCGGGGATCCATGATGTTCTTATTTCAGCCACCTCGTTGGGCAATTTGCCTGTTGTGGTGTCGTATTTGTATATAATGTTCAGAGCCAAGAGCTTAAATGTTTTGGGGGCCAATAGAAGAATTTGTTAAGTTTTCAATTCAGTATGTTTTAATTTTTAATAAGGATGATGATATGGAAAATGCAATTTGCATTAATTCAATTAACTGCAGTGTAAATAAACTAATTAACTTCCAGAATCTCGTGTATGACTACTTTGTGTAAACTTTGCCTGGGTTATACTCTTAAACACAACGCAATAAACACCTGCGAACGGTATTCGCTTACGTATTTACGAGAACGGCCTCAAACCCGAACGGGTTGACATATGGTAACTCACCATAAACGTCCGCCGAAGAACAGAAAATTGTTCATTTTTGGGCGAAACACTTTTTTCGGTATATTCACGATAAATGTTTGTTAAATTGTGTAACTTAATAAATTACAAAACTCTTTGATCGCGATTTTTCTACTCTAAAACTTTTCTCTATTTTTTAACAAAAATTTAGATTTGTGAACCTATCACACTGGTAAAGAAATCAAAACGAAAACTCTCACAACGTAATTCACGGCGTTTTTGCAAAGAAAACAGTATTCGAGTAATCACCAGTAGTTATGTGCACCTTGATGACCGATTCAAACCACGCTATTTTCTGTATACAGCTGGTGCTTCACTGATTAGTCTCTGACATTTGCCACGCATATGTAAAATACTTCGTTTGTTTCTGAGAACACATACTAAATCGTAAAGAGGTTTTTACCACTGGCCATAAACGGGTCCAATGGTCGAATAGGGCCTGGAAATTAATAATCACTCACAATTATTCCCCTTTGAAGTTATGCAGCTTGGTCGCTCGAGAGAGTAGCACAGATGTTTTTCCCAGTCTCCAAGGAACGTGGGATGCCGAGTTTTCTCATGGCATTATTGTTTGTCTTCCGGACATTTTCTGTGGTGCCGACAATGTCAAACCGTGAACACGCAATCGGGGTCATATGGTTGTCAACAAAGAGAGCCCTGAAGCAGTAGGATATTTTCGGGGAAAAGGGATGTAGAGTATGGAAAAGCATTCCCCACCCCAGCTGTATTGTTTGGGTCTCATGAAGACGGATACTCAAAAATACGAAAATAAAAAAATCACAATTAAAAATACTAGTTTCGAGGGGGAGGGAAGGACCAGAGACATGTTTCCTTTCCTTTGGGCCTTGCAACAAAACGAAGGATTTTCAGTGCGATAAGGGGAAGAGGAATCCTCCAAATTCTTATAATTTACAATTGCGGCTGGAAGCCTTTGATCTGGAACTCTAGGAGGGTTTTTCATCTTCCTTTGTATGATTTTTAGACTGAAAAACTAAAATAATATGTACCATAATAGTGAAATAAACCAATTAGTTATTCGTGAAAATACAATACTTTGAAAAATGAAAGGGTAATGAATATATTCTCGCGGCCTGGTACGATTGATGCCACGGCCCGGCGGTTGAGAAACACTGATCTATAGTTTTATTCTGTCAACGCACAGATCACGGTGAGAAGGGGTAGATCGTTGCATTGTATATTGATTAGTGGTGGCTCAGCCACGTCGTAAAATATATTGGGGCGCTCAAACAGCCTCAGTACCCAGGTTCCGGCGCTTAAGCAATGATGATGTTCACTGCAGTTGCTGATGAAACGCTTCGTTTATGTTTTGACTTCTGCACGTTATTAATACATTACCGAAAAAAAATGTTGCATCACTCCGCAAGAAAATAATGGATTCGATTCATTAAACGGGTTTTAATTAATTAAAATGGTTTAAATTAATTAATCAATTAAAGAAGGGTTTAATTAATCAATTAAATGGGTTTTAATTAATTAAATAATTAGCTCGCAATCAAAAGGCAATTGGTTGTTTATTAATTATTAACTTTTGAGAACGAGTAAGCTATTCTAGACCGGGCCGTAGACTTATAGCAATTTGATTCACCGGGCCACGGTTCCAAAAAGGTTGAGAACCACTGGCTTAGAGGGTGGGTCGCAATGAATTTATTAAAGATAAATTTTGAGTTCATAGCCTTCAAATAACATTGAAATTAACAGAAATTTATTATAACATATAAAGGTAGTGTCTTCCGAAATTTCAAAAAAAATATTTTTTTGCATTGAAAAAATAAATTTTTGAGCGTGGGATGGGGTACGAGCCCCCCTATGCCCCCCCCCCACCATGTACGTCTCTGATCTCACGAATATGCGTTAGGATTCAGAGGGGCGAGCTGATGACTAAATTTTGCTGACGGGGGGGGGGGGGTCGGGTCAAAAATGGCTAAAAATTTGCTTACGTAATACTTGAACGGCCCCAAAGGGACAAACTTACAGGAGCCTTAATTATTGCTCTATAAATTACGAACCATCGAAGTGCCGAAAGAACCTTTGGTGCCAGAATTTATTCTTCGGAATATGGACTGGGTCGTCGTTTTGGTTAGTAAGTAAGTAAGGCCCCTGAGTTAAGACGGCCCTGCTAAAGTATCAGGTGCATATCGTTAATGGTTGTAGATGCGGGTTTCATCGATTTTGTTATTACTTTTTATTTAATACTCTCTTCCATTTTTTTTGCAGCTATATCCTAAAAATGGTTGGTGGGCCACTGCGAAGAGCCCCGAGGGCCACACGTTTAAGACCCTCCACGGTGCTGGTTTTCACCAAACTTCAATTCCTAGACAAAATGATCTCATTATATAAAAGATTCAGTCCTCACCTTGGCAGGTCGTCGGGGAAGGGTGACGACGGGAACCAGTACTCAGCTCGGTTGTCGTAAGTCTCAATGATGTTGTTGGAACTTCCGTCGTACCAACCGCCGATGACGAATATGATCTCGTTGGGAATGCGAGGCCGGACTGCCGGGTGGTGCAGTTCGAAGAGCATCTGTACGGCCGAACACATACTGGGGATGTGAGCGGAGAGGTACGAAATAGCGGCGAAAACAAATGTACTGTTTTGTTCTGCGCCTCACATACTCGGGCATCGAGACGAGAAGGAGAAAGAGGCGGCTCAAGAGGTACGCGATTCTTTCAAGCCGGTTTGTTTTCATCGCGAGGTAAAATCAGACGCTATTTGGGGATTGGTCAGTTTTCTCCCCTTTTTTTTTCTCCTCACTCTCTTGGAAAAAAAAGAGAACTTCTGAGGGGGGATCATCATCATCACACCTATTTGGTTTGGAGGGAGCATTTCGGATGTTTTTCCACTTTTGGCGCTCTCTCTTCTTTTGGATTCCCGTTGTGCTTAACCCAGTCTATCCTAATTTAAAAGTTTGACGATTGTTGTGGTAGCATTTTACGGATTAATTCCCCCCGTCATTTTTTTAGACGTGAATATTTTTCAAAATCTTACTGGGACTACGAGATAGATGTTTCGCAAATTTCCGCCCATCCCATTGCGCTTTTTGCATGGAAAACTACACTATGTGCAAGAGAACTTCCTTCTGACGAACGAACAGTTCTGCAACTAGGAAGGGAGCGGGAGGGGGTGTGGTTTCCCGGGCGTAGTATCAGAAGGGGCGCAAATTCCATCCCTTAAATTTCATCTTTTCAATTGTCCCTGAATAGTTTTTAATAACAAACGTACTGCCATGGGACATAGGCACCAGAACATGGCGGGGGGGGGGGGCTATTTCAACCCCCCAATAAATTTTGTGTTAGGGGGCTGAGAACCCCCTTCCCAATTAATGAATAAATAATGCGGGGCACTGCACCCTTCTACATACGGGCTCGAGGCTCACCACGGAACGATTGGCAACTTTCAGCCCTCTCAATGTTTTTCATGCCCACGCCTTTGCCCTGGGCTGCAAAATGTAAAGGGTGGCAAATTTTTGTCGGAAACTGGAAAACCACTAAATGATCATAAGTTATATACCACTATAAATCATTATGCAGTCGCTGGGGCGGAAAAATCATTTCTTCCCCACAAAGACATCAAAAATCTTTTACAAAGAAAACTATCTATGTACTGTCTATACCAGCGGTTCTCAACCAGTGCTCCACGTGCACTGGTTGAGGGGGCTCCGCGTTCACTCGATGAAAGTAAAATGAACCAGTTAATTTTATGACCAAATGAAAAAAAAACAACAGCGTACGGGGCTCCGTCGTAGAAATTATATACTAAAAAGGGCTCCGTGACTCAGAAAAGGTTGAGAATTGCTGGTCGACACTAATTTTCTACTCAATACTAAACATGTTCTTAGAATTTCAACAAAAAAATTTGTAGAGATTTTTCCATGAACGTCATTTCAACGTTTTCCAGGGTAGGGGGGAAGGCAAAGAGAGAAAACACACATGAACTTAATGTATGTATATCTACTCTATAATATAAAACACAAACTCGAAAAGTGCCTGTTTCTAAGCAACCGAAATTAGTGACGATTTTATGTTACGGAAGTGGGTGACGTTTTTTGAGTGGCGGAAATCTGTTACGGAAATCGGTTACGATTTTGGGTCAAGTATTCATTTAACTCTAGCATATTCGGGACCCATTTGACCCATCGGGACCAAGTTACGTGCATTTACGGAGAGGCTCCCACATCCTACAGCAGGGCGCCAAGACTGGAATAGATGGCGAGCCCCCAAACCAGCTTTTCAGGGGCCCTCTGTGGTTAATTTATAGTGTGAAAAATCAAAAAGTGATAAGAATCGTTCCGGCCCCTGTCAGCCCTGCCCTTCTGGGGGAAGGGGGGGGGTCATGCTGAGAGGTATGTATATGTATCATATACATATAACACCAGTGCTCCCAACTCACAGGGTCGGGGTATCCGGGGGATTGCACGTATACCTTAATGGGGAAGTTAAAAGGTTTGATTTCCAGGGCCCTTGATGGATCTCGTTGTTTTCTTGCTGCTTTAACGTTGAAAAATTTGCGATAGCGGAAGCCCAAGATATATCCAGTCTGGGGACCCCATAAAATTTGCGAATTCGGTCACGGGTAACTGAGGGGGGGGGGGGCTGGAATTTATTCTTTGGTAAAATGAATACAAATGAACATTTGCCATGGCACTCACAGGGGGATGTATGACAAGCTCCGAGTCAGAGGACCGTTTCATTTTGGGAGCCTGGATGAATCTCATTTTTTTCTGTTATTTAACATTTTAGAATTTGCAACAGCGAAAGCCCGAGATAAAGCCAATCTGGGAGCCCCCACTAAAAGTATGCGAACTGGTGTCCCAGGTAATTGGTTGGGGGCCTTGGACTTTATTCGTTGGTAAAATGAATACAAATGAAAATTTTTCATGGCACTTGCAGCGGAGAATGACCAACAAGCTTCCAAGTCGGGGGCCCCATGTTTACAGGTTTCATTTTGGGGGCCCTGGATGAATCTCATTCTTTTCTGTCGTTTAACATTGTGAAATTTGCAACACATCGATAGCCCGAGATAAATCCAGTCTGGGCCCCGCTAAAATTCAGCGAATTGGAGTCTGGGGACCCCATAGGCAAGTTTTCTGGGGGTACTTGATGAATCACATTTGTTTTATGTTGTTTTGTTATTGTAAAATTCGCTTCTTCAGTAAGCTGGTGCTTTCACAAGTCCCTTTCCATAACGCTGACGAAGTGGGATGAAATAAACAAGACATGTTGTGATGAGAAGGGGGGGGGGTGGCCGCCAAAGGCAGCAGGGGCGCAGAGCCCCTAGTATATATATATTTTAGTATATATATATATATTTGTATGTACATATAAAATTTTTATTGTATTTTCAAAAGCTCCCCCCCCTCGAATGGCGCCCCTTGATTTGTCAATACGTTGATGGATTAGCAGGGGTTCTCAAACTGTGCGCGCCAACCTTCGTCAGGGGTGCAGCTTCGCAGTGGTCCTGACAAAGGTTTTTCAAAGAAATGCTTTGCTTACAACTGTTCTTCACATAGGCGTACGTACGGCAGAATTTTCTCGGGGAGGGGGGTTCAAATTTGTTTTTCCTTCTGGGGGTTTTACGTTTTTTCCGGCAAAATAATACTATAATCTTGGCTTAGGGGGGGGGGGGGGTTAGAACCCCAAATCCCCCCTATGCGTATGCCAATGGCTCTTCATAAGGGAAATGGGTGACGCGGGTGGAAAATGTTTGCGATCCCGTTTTTTAGGAAAACGAATAAACACCGTGATGATTGCTCATCGCTTACTAACATGGTCGAAACATGGTTTCCTGTTTTTTCTCTTTTATTTTATTATACTGAATACTGTATCTATTATTTCCGTGGATTTGAATTGGAATGCCGTGTGTTATGAAAGAGGCACAAGATTTTTTTCTGATGCAAATAATGAACATCTCACACGCAATACATATTTCTGTATTTCTTAAAAAATCGAAACCAGTTGATTGCAGCATCCGTGCGTTCATTGAAATTGGTTATGCACAGAACATGCCGGTTATAAGCAGTGCCGTCGTAAGGCATGGGCCCACCAGGGCAAGGACCGTGGGACCTCAAGATAAAAAAGGCTTCACAAAAGTGAGATGTGGTTGAGATTTTCGGGAATTTGCCTTGTAGGGCCTCAGAAAAATCCTTTGGCCCTTAGGCCCATGATGCTCTTAAGACGACCCTGCATATAAGAGGAATCTGTAATTCTGGGATTTCATAAATAATGGATCCACACTGATAATTTGTGCTTAACCACCACGTATACATTTATCGCTAATAACAATCATTTTCATAATGATACGCTGGCCATAAAAAAATTACGGTTTCATCATCGAGGTGTATGGATAACTTCATCTCATTAACGGTGATATTTTCTTTTGAAAGTATCGAAATTAGCTTCTGCGGATTGTAGGCATGTAGTGTCTAACTAATTGTATTGTCTCTCTATCTTGATTGAAGTATAATTATTTCAATCTTTATACATATTGTGCAATAATATTCGAAACAACGGTTTGATACAAGAAGTCATTAAAAACATATATAAACAGGACTTGTAGTCTTTTGAGGATTAACGCGTTTATTGCAGCGCTTCTCAACCTTTTTTGACCCACGGAGCCCTTTTCCGGTATGTAATTTCTATGGCGGAGCCCCAGACGCCTATTTTTTTTATTTATTCATCAAAGTTTCTGACTTATTTTTATTATTCAAAAATATTAATTATTTTTTTCAAATTTACTGGGTTTTTTTTATTTATTTTCCTCGAGTGGCCACGGAACCCCTGGGAGTTTGCACGGAGCCCTAAGGGATCTGCGGGGCACTGGTTGAGAACCGCTGGTTTATCGGAATCCTCCAATATTGCCAAACTGATTGATTTGGCATGAACAGGCTGGTAGGGTTACTAGTTGGCGAGATGTCACGTTTCCCGCTCAAAGGCTTTTCTTCTTTACCCTTCAGAACGCCTGCGGCCATTTTCGCTCTCCTCTGCCTCCTCAGTATGTTACGGGACATCGATGCTGATCTCGATGTATTTTCTCTTTTGAAATCGCTCTCTTTGTCGTCTCCCCAGTATGTGTTCGGCCTACGTCATTGGCATTGGAGAACAACGACGAGACTTGGTTTAAGATCAGCTCACATTCTGTATTGTTGGACACGAAAGGATGAGTCACCACTTGTCGATCGTAGAACCTGACCAACGAGAAAATAGAGGCAAGAAAGAGAACAAAGAAGTTTTAGAGGACCGAGAAGGCGCATTATTATTTATTATTTTAAAATAAAATTTAGGTCATGGTGGCGAATGGTGATGCTTACTCGAGGGTGCTGAAACCAAAACGAAAGCAAAACAGAAGGCGAGGCATGTACTGGAGCCTGAAATCTGGATCGTTCTCAATCCACTGGACTGCGGCCCAGAACACCGCGCTTTCATCTGGGGCATTCAACTCGTCAGATCGTAGAATCGCCTCGAGATCATCCGCGGACATCGCCTCGAAATACTTCTTGCTAGTAAACACCTAAAGGAGAAATGTCACATAATTTTTTAATAAAGCAATACTAGGGTAAAAATACTCGTAATATTAAGGAAACAGATATCTTGTAGATATTATGCTGAGGTGAACTCGGAAAGAAAAGTGTTATATGGTTTCTTTGAGCTAAACTACCAATTGCCATTTAATTTATTTAAAATTAACTAGAAAGTTTACTAAAATTATTGACCATGAAGAGAGGGGAAGGGGTCTTTATTAATTCAACCAGGTTCGTTATCTAAAAAAGAACATCTCAAAATTAATTCACTCAGAAAATATTGACACAATAGATCAACACCCAACACAATTTCTGTTGTATCTTAAACACTGCATTTTTACTAGATCGAAAACAACACTAGTTCCATATACAGTATATATACAGGGTGATTATAAAAAAACTATCCCGACATATGGACCCCTAACTATCATACCATTCACAGAAACTGAACGAAATTTTGGCATAAGGTATTTTGATGTATGCGCTCAAGAATGATATGGAAAACAACAGTGTCACTCTAACAGTTACGGTTACAGTGAGAAAATTTCGAAAATATCAAATGGCAACATCAAGTTTTTTGTATTGGAATGTGATCTCCATTGTGAAAACCCCTAAATAGCGTTCGAACGGCAACTGTAGCATGAAAATCACCGGCGGTAGATAGGCTAAAAGTGAGGACAACCAATAAGGACAGAGAAGCAGCATAAAATAAAGCACTTTATTGTGTTTCACAAATTTTCCACATGACCTTGTGGAGGACTAATCAGGCTGGGATCTCAGCCGAATGAAACGAACATTAATGCTCTGGTGCACGGCAAAGCCCTTTTTACTTTTTCCTTGCCTAGCTCCGGGGATTTTCGTGCTACAGGTGCCATTCCAACGCTGTTTAGTGTTTTTCAGTATGGAGATCGCATTCCAATACAAAAAACTTGGTGTTGCCATTTGATATTTTCGAAATTTTCTCACTGTAACCGTAACTGTTAGAGTGACACTGTTGTTTTCCATATCATTCTTGAGCGCATACCTCAAAATACCTTATGCCAAAATTTCATTCAGTTTCTGTGAATGGTATGATAGTTAGGGGCCCATATGTCGGGATAGTTTTTTTTATAATCACCCCGTATATATACGGTGTATATGTCACTCACATCATTTGGACCAAATAAATAATCAAAGAAATTATCTCACTCTTAGCGGAACAATAGGAATTATCGAGGGCAGAAACGACCTGTGGGTCGGTTACCCTAGTCGGTCAGAACAAAAACTATAAAAAGAGGCATAACACATACGGCCACCATCTTGCAGAAAGTCTATGGAGTCAGTCTATCGGGAACTGGCAAGGCCATAGCGATACGTCTAGGGAGCCGGGGATGGCCCAGTACATGGCCATCCAAAGAATGGAGAAAGGCACCCTCTGATGAAGGAGCGATCATCAATATCCTCTTTAGCAGTGATGGTAACCTCTTCCAGCAAAATTTCCCTCAAAAATTTCCCTTTTGACTAAATTTTTCCCATGCATTCCGAAAAATTTGCTGCCATCTAGCGGGGAAAATACGTAATTAAGTATTTTAAAATAGAAAAGTATTGCAATGCATTAATTGCTTTATTTCTTTCAAAAAATTCTTTTGTTTGATGAACTCTCAAAATTTTCCACAAATGCTAAGAAATTTCCCACTTGGACGAATTTTGGGCTCTCCAATTATGTAGCCTATATGAAATCATAGGCTTCAAAAACTGTTTTGGCTCAGGTTCCCCCAAATTCGTTACTACGCCTAATATTTTTAATTAAGGTGATTTAATTTATCAAATGCACAGCATTCGTGTCCGGAAAATGCACGAGCAGGAAAATTAACCAACATCAGTCCGACATGAGTGAATGAATGATCGAGTGAGCAAGTAAATGAATGAGCGAAACCGGCTTACACTACAGCTAAGCTCGCTCTCGCTCATTCACTCACCGGGTCACTCAGTTAATCCCCAGGTATCTCATTCTACCTCTCAATCACTGGTACACGCACTCTCTAGGTTGCTCATTACATCATTCACTCACTAGGTGTCACTAAAAGTCATTTACCCACTAGGTCGGCCACCTACTTACTTCCTAGGTTACCTACTCACCTGGTTACCCAAAAACTTCATAGGTCACTCACAATGTCACTGTATAACTCTCAGTAGGCCGATTTCACCTGATGTCTAGGTCACGCATTTAAACCCTAGATTAGCCACTCATTTACTTCCTAGGTTGGTCATTACTAATTCGCTCACTTACTTCCTAGGACACACACTTATTCACTCACATTGTCATCAACTCACTAGGTTGCTCACTCTGTTGTACACTCAATCACCTGGTCGCTCACTCTGTCACTCACCATCTAGATCCACTCACTCACTGTCTAGGTCACTCACTCTGTCACATGCACTCCAGTCACCAGGTCATGCACTTACTCACTAGTTCATTCATTTTGTCACTCGCTCACTCACTAGCTCCCTCAGTCTACCACTGGCCCGCTCACCATGACACTCACTCACTAGGTTGCTCACTTGCTCACTAGATTATTTAGTGTATCTCTAGGTCACTCACTCACTAGTTTGCTCACCCACCAACACTGGGGGGGGGGGCGGAGTCCGCTGAATATTGACCTTCACTACAGGGTGGGCTGTGGTGCCTTCACCTTCACTACAAGGGGTCCGTGACATCGAAAAGTTTGGGATAACACTGAAATAAAAGGTCATTTAAGGCCGTGCTCCACCATTGGCAACGCTCGTCAAATGTTGAAGGCTGGAAGGTATTGGAAGGCTTGGTCGAATAGAATAATCAGTACCTAAACCCTCTAACCTAAGTCAAAGAAGCCGCCTTCCATCCTTTTCGGTCTTCCAATTCGTGTGGCCACACATTGGTCGAAGAGCGCCAGCAGTCACAACATAAAGAGCGTTCTGAAAGCAAATATTCGCCAAGGAACATTGGGCCACGTTGGGCCAGTATATATAGCCAGACTATGCCACTGCTGCTTCTCTGTATCTTTCTTTCTCTCAAACCGAGCACAACTCAGGTCTATCACCATCTATGGGTGATTTACTACCTAGTGAGTTGTGCCGGAAGTGTAGCTGTGTGTTTCAGGGGAAGCCAAATATTGGAAGCAAAATGTGGCCCTTGGCCATGGCTTAACCCAAATGTCTCCAGAAAGGACATACTACTATTATTACTGACCATACACAACACCATTAAGCATTAACTAATACTGTGGCATTAAGAAGGCATAATGAGCTTACTCGTTTGAAGTTCCTCAGCAGGTACTTCTTGCACAAACGAATCAGATCGACGCAGGACGTCGCCCTCGCAAAGTTCAGGATCTCGACGCAGTTCTTTTCATTCAGGTTGTCCACGAGGAACTCCAGGCACTTCCCCTTGATTTTCTGCATCCCCAGATTTTCCGACAGAACCAATACGCTTTCGGCGTGACACTTAGGCGACACGTTCAGCTCCCCAGCGTACAGATACTCGATGATCACCTGGGTCTCGAATCCCATGAAGTCGATTGGGGGAACAACCATCTTTTCATGTGAGGCATCCCTCGGCTTCCCGATCACTAGCTCTTTGAAGAATGGGCTGGCAGAGGCCAGCAGCTCCATATGCACGTTCGAATTGTGGCCATCCCAGGTGCTCAGCGTGCCATTCGTCAAATGGTCGTTCCTCAGAAGACATTTAAAATGTTTTTGGATCTCGTCGATGCGATCTCGTTTTGTCATGTTGCTTGAACGGTGCGAACGTTTTGAGTTTTACGTAAAAAAAAAATGCTTCTAATCTGAAAATCTTCTAGACTTTGGATTTCGATACTGAGTTCTGTCTGCACTCAACTCTGCATAACAATTTTGATTGACGGCTCATTTATTTATTAGCTATAATAACCGGCGCTACCCAGGTTTTCTTCGATTGCTGGGAGGATTGAAAAAATGACAAACCATTATAAAGGATTAAACTATTCTACATAATACTACTTCACGAAGTACCAACTCTGGCCACAGGGACGCCGGAAGTCAAAAATGATTGGTGTTGCTCAAAGTTTATGGAAGACTACTCGGTGCGGGGGTTGCGTCATAATATATATTTCCTATTGACCATACGTCCTTTTTAACTAGAATGTCCCGTTTTTATCCTCAATCTGTATTTGATTTCAGCGATGACGGGTATTTTAACCTACTTTTGTGGAAAAAGATTTTCGCCTCGGTAAAATATGGTAAATCTATGGATGTCTGCCTCAAGATGATCAAAATTTAGAGTATTTTTTTTATTAAAAATTAAAATTTTTTTTATTAAAATTAAAATTTTTTTTATTAAAATTAAAATATCGACAGAAGTTGCATATAGCATTTATATGCATTTTCTTTCTATTTCGGTTTGTTTTAAATTCTTTTTAAAGGTTAGCGATTCATATTTTTCAGGAAAGACAGTGGAGTACACATAAGAACAAGAGTACAAAAAACAACACAAGTGGCCCGACTAGGGCGTCTCTCAGTGAAAAATGGGTGTTGAAATATCGGTTCGTATGAGGATGCGGCGCAGAAGATATGAGGATGAAGGAGATGTGATGTGCTGCCATCTATTAGGCAGTTCGATATTTAAAGCCTTTCCCAGTCCAGATCGTTTATTTGCAGGGCCAAGGGCGTAAAGTTATTGAAAATGTTGGGGGGGCTCAAGCCCCATACAATGGAACCTCGTTTATTCGTCGCGTCGTATAAACGAGAACATTCAACAAGAACACAACACTCCCCAGACCTCGTAGGGGACGGACGCAAACTTTTTTGCTCTTAGATGCTACCCTAACCTAGCTTCAACGGCCCGTACCCAGTCGGTGCCCCGTTAAATGTAACTATTAATAGTGAATTCTATCTGACCAAATAACTGCTTAAAATGTCACACAGCCAATCTAAACCCAGGTTTCGCTGTTTCTTCCATGATGTCATGATGGATCGTTCAAACTGGAGATGGAACGAAATCATCCAACTTGCCCAGGATGAAAATGCCGACGTCTCCGTCCTAGCGGATGCAGCACGGCTACTGCTCAAATTCACGCAGCAGGAATTCGCATCATTTCAACACATGAGGAAAAGTGCAAACTTGCATAAAATTTGCCGGGGTGACGCAATACTGCGGAACATCTACGCACAAAATAGATGGAAGATTATCGCATCAGACCAACGCACCGTTGATATACTTCAATGGGAAAACTTTGAGGAATTAATCGACACAAATTATTGCGGACTTGTGAACTCAAATTCTCAAATTGCTCACGCCGATGCTCTTCATGTTAAAGGGTTCATCGAAGCAATGGCGAAAAAGAAAAGTTCCAAATCTCACCCGCAGAAAAAAGGAGAAAATCAACAAACTTCTCACAGAAGCTTCGCACAACCAGAAACGAGGTTTTTAAGCACGTCGCCGAACAGTCGGGTCAAAACGTCGTATAAATGAAAAACCGTATAACTGAAGCGTTATCTCTACCTTACTCTTCCGCAAAAATTTCCCTAAGAAAACTAAAAATTATTGTAATTCAAAACCATATTTCATGAAATTGAAATCAAGAAAAATTATATTACAAAAAAAAATTACTCTAAATACAGCACTAAGAATGACATAACATTGCTGTTTCATAAACCTCAAGCACTCTTATGATGTTCCTTTCAAGATTTGAAATACAAAAATGCGTTATTTATAAACTTAAACAAAAAATTCGTCTGTGTTGTTCGATTTCTGTATTCAAGAAAAAAGTCAATAAAGCATAGAGTTCAGCTCTTTTGAAAAAAAATCAGTTCTGCTTTAAAGAACTGTTCTTGCGTGCATCTACGGTCAACAATCAACCTCCGTTAGCAGTCAGTTCATTTCGGAACTTGCAACAGATATTGTTGAAGCCACCTCCATTCCGTGGTCACATCCGCAGGCGATCAACGACCAGCCTGGCCCCAAGAACTTTTTCAGTACATATGTTATATCGATATGTTATACCCGGTTCCTACAGGAAAGTCTGTTCAAAGGTTCTGGTGCACCATGCGCTGGACCAGAGAGGGTGCCAATTTCACCATTTAACCTCTCCTTCAACATTACAAAGGGGCGTCAAAATGCGTGCTCACCCTGGCCGACCAAGCATCTACTTGCGGTCCTGTTTGCAACTGACATTCATTAATTTAATAGTTTGAAATAATTTCAGAGCAATATCTCAAGTGCAGTATTTTTCTGTCATATTTAAGAGCAACACCTTTTAAAGCTCAGAAATACCTCAGATATGCGTGACCATGTATTCTGTTTTGAACATTGTCCCGTAACTCAAAGGTTCTGGCTTTTGTCAGCAGCGGCTTTTTGCCCAATTCATGGTTCATCCGCGACTCCACGGAATAGCTTGGTAGATATTTTTACTTATAAAAGAACCACTTTTCAAAGAATAAATAAGCATACAAATCAATATTCCAGCTTCTCGCGCCGCCCCTGATAAGGTTAGCTACACCGCTAGAAGCCACTACGCACACTTTGAGAAACACTGACGTAACTCATATGATCGTTGTTGTTCAGTTCGTTTCCATCTCAGCAGAAAGTAGTTTAGCGGGGATTTCGGAGGGGGGGGGGGGGGGTAAGACAAAAATTGATGGAAGAAATTCACGAAAAAAAAATTCAAACACCTTGAAAATGATTATAACTTTTTCAAGGACTTTTAAAGACTTGAAAATGAACTTGAATCGGCACCAAACATTCTCTGCATGTGATTGCTGGTGTGGCCTTCGACATGGGAGAGGGGAGGGAGGTCTCCGTAAGTCCTGAAAAAATCTAAAAAACTTCTTCAGCAAAAACCATGCTTGGCTCCTCAGGAATATGGCTGTTTCCTACATAGTTTT
Organism: Pholcus phalangioides; assembly: GCF_987345545.1. Classification (NCBI taxonomy): domain Eukaryota; kingdom Metazoa; phylum Arthropoda; class Arachnida; order Araneae; family Pholcidae; genus Pholcus; species Pholcus phalangioides. The sequence continues at coordinate 39,532,497 of NW_028301606.1, forward strand.
TGATTTGTCAAGATCGGATATATTCAAATGACATCAAAACAGGAATCATTCAATGTTTTAAAACAGTATTGAAATTTATACTCGATGAAAAATTCAAAAAGCATGGTCATATAGGCTTATGCAGCCAGAGCCGCTATGCTATAAAATGTTTGACAAATGATTTTACTTCATGTTCATTTCTTTTTCTCTTTAGAGGTGGGAGGGGGGTGAAGAGGACAAAATCACTGAAAATATTACGATTTGATATTTTGGTTTTTTGTTGGTCGGCATTTCTTCGAGCAGAAATACTTAATTTCGTTCCATTTGTGTTCAATAATGTGCATTTCAATATAGTACAGGAGTACCGTATTTGATTTGCAAAAAATTCAATATAAACAAACAAAACAAAAATATTAAAATGTCTGAGTGAGTACAGTGTTTTAAGAGAGGAAAAATGCAACACCATACTGAGCTCTTTCGCGTATTAATAATGAGAAAATTATTATTGCGTAATTAATGACAAAAGTTCGGTGTAGATAATATCTGATATGCTGATAATCTCATTATGAAATCAATGATGCAATAAAATTATTGCATCATAAAAAAATGTGAAGGAAGAGCAACTTTTTTGCGCATTAACCCTATATAGTTCCGTTGATTTTTGAATAGACATGGTAAATGGTCAAAAAACTACAAACAGGTTTTTTGGTATTTCAGAAAGTACATCCTTTAGTGTCATTTCAGTACAAGGTACAGCTATATAAGTACAATAATTTTTATCTATCTAGAAAAAGATGATTCCTTGTTGGTGTCATATTTGAGATCTGTCCCAATTCTACGTGCTCAGAGATTTATATTATAGCACCAAATTGAGGGAAATGGAAATGAAATTCAAGGACGAAACTATTCAACTTTGCTGAGCAAAATGCTATCTGTTTATAGATAACATTAAAATTAAGGCAGACTATATTTTACCCTTAATTAATTATTTTAGCTAGTTAAATCCAGTATAATTAAATTGCTGTGATGATGTATTGTTTCAGTTAAAAATATGCTAACAGTGCCAATTTGCATCGGTTTCTGGAAAAATAATTTTCAATACGTTTTATGGAGGAGAACCATAGAGGGTATAAAAACATTGGTTTCGATTTTATTTGGCCAGCATAGGTGATCAGTTGCTATTAATATTAAGGTGCGCCGCAGATAGCAAACGTTTAAAAACCCATTGGCATAGCAGCTCGCTTATTTTTTTTAACAAACACACATTTCAGTATTAGTATAATACTGAAGTCATACTGATATCAGTAAAAGTATAAATACTTTTTTTTTTAATTCATAAATCAGAAGGGGGAAAATCTTTGTTTACATATAATATACGTCTGAGCGAGTGCTTATTAACCGAAATTTTGGTATTTGTATAACACTTATATTCAACGTACAGTGTTTTTTTGCTCATATACTACTGATGTATGTAAAAAATTTCAACGTTGAAGGACCTGCAGGACCGGTAATTATTATTGGTCAAGCATTATCTTATTTGCAATCATTTTCAATAAATCAATTGGTATCAGTTTTGACCATAAACACCCACGTGATAGATATGCCATTCCTATTTTATCCTAAAAATTAATTTTAACAAAAATAACTTAATAATCTAACGATATAAAAATTTTCAATCATGTAATGCTGACCACGGCCTATCGAAAACCACGGTTTAAATCACCAGGAATAACAAAACATAGCAGCAATAGCAAACAGTTCGAATGAAACGCATATTTATACATTTCGTTGATTTAAAATAAATATTTATTGTATCCTCATGTTGTTCATGTCAAATACTCACATTTAAATTTACGCAAAAAATACACACAAGAACCTATTTATACAATTATATAGTTTCTGAACCGGTCCTAATTTCTGCATGAAGTGGCCCATTTAATTTAAACAGCACAGTATTTACTCTATTCGCTAATAAACTAAGCATCTTTGACCCTATTTATGCAGGGTTATAATTGTCCACATTTTTCTAGGGGCACTTCAAGTCAAAGGTCCTGACTTGCAGAAAAACCAAAAAATTTGGGTGTCATAAGATGTTTTTTTTACACAAATTATTTTCGACTTATTTTGTTCCTTGTTATTAGAGACCACTGTTTAAGCAAAACAAATTCGAATAATCTAACTCGCAGTTTTCCAAACTTTTTGTTTCATCGTCCTCCTCTTCAGAATTTGTTTTTTTCTCATCCCCCCCCCGGACCTTTCCATGCCCCCAAGGGGCGATATTGCCCATTATAGGATACTCTGATCTAACTGATCATAACTTCAATAACAATCTCTCTTCCCATTCTTCTAATCACTATCACCGAATATTATTACCAAAATCTCTTGTGTTGTCTGATCAATAATTTCATGGTTGGTTTTCTTTCACCTTTCGTAGTTTTGTAATTTCTGAACTCCGGATAATCCACCCTCGGATAATCGAGGTTCTACTGTACTTTAGATTTCTTTAACAATCTTGTTCCAAACAATGTTTGTCGTAAAAGCTTTTGGCCTCAAGAATATCTGTATAAACATTTTATGCAATCGCAAAATTCCCAAAAAATTAGAGAAACTGCTAATGAGGTTGTACTTACCAAGATTATTGTTGCTCTGCTACAAATTGGGCTTTGATGATGATTCCTTCATCATGAAGGATGAGTAAGGATGCAACGATCGATCAGCGTTGACTTGAAAATTTGTAACATAAACACTCAACGATGACACTTGGATTCAAAAACAACTGGATGTTTCTTCCTCTTCTTATATGCTATAGTTAATATGACAATCCTGTTTTCGGTATTGTCAACTCTGTACAGAAAAATTTCTCACGTCTTCGTGCGCAACCATTTGTCGGCAATTACCTTTTGTAACTACTATAGTTCGGCTGGTCAAATCCATCTTTTGTGAACATTTCGGATGTCTTATTCTTCGTTTTTTTCTCATGGTTAGTACATCTGGACAACATAAAAATGTAACACTGTGCTAGCTTCCTGAAGGAGGGACACAGAGATGTGTGCTACTTAAACACCTATAAACACATGATTCAGTTAGATGGCGGTATCCATGACTGAAAATTTCGGGAAAGTTCTCACGCTTCCTCAGGGAAAAATTTCCAATACATCTGGCTGCCCATTCGTGTGCGTCTTTGTTCGGAATTCGCCTATATATGTGTGTGTGTTTGTGTATGCTCCGCCTCGCTTCAGGGCAGTTGTATTCTAGAAAGGCTACTAAATTTCTACAGTGGAACAGAAATAGTCAAAACGCCGCTGACAGGAAAACTACAACATCCATCTCATTATTGCTATCATATAATACATTGCTACCTCCAGAGGTGTGTACAAGGAGATCGTACAGGAAGCGATATAGACCCGTCAACCAGTTCCCAAGTTAACAAGTGGGGGGGGGGGGGTGTATTCTGTTGAACAGTTTTCTCCTTTTTTTTCTAAAACTCATAATGGGTATCTGTCACAGGCATAGTACAGAAGTGCATTCAAGAGGATTCACTGATGGCATTTTCTACTTCTGTCGCCAGCCGATCTACAGTGACAGTAAACAATCCTCAGCTAAGAAAAAATAAATTAGTGATTGCTCTTTTCTGATGCTCGTGTCAGAAGTACGTGCTTTGTTGTCCTCAATGGTTGATCCTGCTACCCAACGCTTTTCTTTGATCTTGTCCCAAAGCGATTTGCCTTGTCCTATCTACCCGCGAAAGCTGGTTGTCTGGAATAACTACTATATGGTCATACAGACCCCCTAACTAGGCTGGGGCAACCGGGGCATTGCACCAGGGCCACATGCCTAATTGGGCGCCACAAAATAATGTACATTTATTTTGCATAATAATAATCCTCTCCAAGGGCCCCCAGAAAAAGTGTGCCCTGGGGGCCCCGAAAAGGCACGCTATGGTCCTGTGTTCATAGAAAAAGAATTTTCTCGCTAAACATGGAAAGAAAACCTATAATTTTTTCTTTGTTGAATTAATTTTCAATTTGAAATCTTATAAACGGATGACCGAGAGAGAGGCTTGAAAAGATCTCGTTGTAAAGTCACAACTATTATCATGAGACATACATTGCACTATAAACATGCCCCCCCCCCCGCTCAACGGTGGGACTAACCAACACCTTCTAGAGCAAGCTGCTTTAGAAGGTATTGGACTAACAGGGCTCCAGTGCGGGGGGGGGGGGGAATCATCCCCCCCCCATCATTTTTTGTTTTTCACACGAAAAATTCACTATATCCCCCAAAGGCCCCAGCCTGAGGCCCTGATTCGGGATAGGGGATGCCTATAACATCTCTTTTATAGTCCTTCCCAACAAAATTAGTGAAATGGGATTACTCGTTATCAAGTTATCGCAGCTTCCGGTCATTTTTATTTGGTCCCCGAGTGACGTTATACCGAGGACTGACAATTTATGATTTATTGAATTTTAAATAGATACATTTTGCGGCACTTACATACCGATATTGTGCATGCATTTCACTATTTATGAAGGGGTGGCCAACCTGCTTCCTTAGGTAATTGAAGATTAATTTTTACTTTTTAAATTGAAGAAATTCTTTTCAATTTGTGAGCGATATTTTTTTTATGAATGAATGAGTCTTGTAGCCAACTTGTAGGCTATCTCCCTCCCCCCCTCACCGATAATGTGTAGTAGGCCATCTTTGCAATGACCTAATTGATAACTTTTTATTGAATTAGTTTTAGTTTCGTTTCTCATCTTCGAAATTCCCAACCAGATGGGGAGAAAACGTTGAGGGGGCGGGGATATCACATACCTCATTGGCGTTGCTGTCACTGCCTTTTCAGTCACCTCATCAAAAAAATTATACAGTTTGTACAATTTTTATTGATACACATGCACAATTTAGATTAGGATGCTCAGTTTTCCTACTCAAAAATTCAAAAAAAAAATTCTAATTTTCTTTCCTAAATGAGCATTCTTACGAAAACGAAGAGCCAGTCAAATTATATTAGTGGAGGGTGCAAATCTGTTCCACAAAACAAGGGTTATGGTGTTGACTACACTCTTTAGGAAGACGTTGGCTGAGGTGTTGGGCAACATTTAAAATTTCCATGAGTGCTGCGAACGTAAATAGTTCAGGAATCCCTTAGTTATAAAGACAATATTTTGTATTCATGGTTAAAATGTAGTGGTGACTTAACGAATGGGCCAATAAAGCCCGGTCGAGGGGTTGGTATTGGACCTTTGAAAAATTATCATTTAGTTTTCATTTCTTTTTTTAAAATCAATATTATAATTCACTTGTTGTTTATTTGATTGAGGGAGAATGCATTGCACAATGGTTTTTTTCAGTAATTACTGGGGAGGCTCGGTCCCCTTACAAAATTTATTGCGGGGGGGGGGCTCAAATGGCCTCAGCCTCTAGGTTCTGGCACCTATTCTTTATAGAGTGTAATTTATTTCGGTTTCAATATCATTGCTTCCCAATTTTCAACCTCCCCCTCCCCCCCCCCCCACCATACATCTTTGGGCTTATTTTCATGCCGGCGCCATGGCCGTCCTCCGGTCGCAGTGAACAAAAGGAGAGACACTCAGTTTTTGCCACAGGCAAAGAAGAAAGAGCCCCCTCAACACCTCAAAGAATCTTCCTCTCAGCCGTGCCTTCTGGCAGTAAGGGAGCCTACACGCGTTCAGTTATGCCTGCACAGTTATACCTGTACAGGCATAACTGCGCAGGCATAACTGAACGGTTCGATGCATCCACACCATTCAGTTATACCTGTGCAGGCGAAGCTTCTGGAACCGGTTCTAGGCAATCTGTGGGGATATTTTCGTTCTTCGATCTCTGTCTTCGCGGTCTTTTGATCAGTTCGGATTTTTTCATACTCTATAAAGTTCGGAATTTTCTAGTATGATTTCCACAGATGATGCTTTGGGTGTAGTTGGATTGGTTATGGCACTGAAAAATAATAATTCAAAAAAAAAAGAAAAAAACGGGTAACGTGGTACAAAGATTGGTTTAAAAAAAGGCAACAATATTCGCACGTTAAATTATTACCGGAATTGAGATTTGCACCAAAAGATTGGCATAATTTTCCCAGAATGGATCAAGATACCTACTCAAAGCATTTTTTTTTCAATTCCTTTCGGGAATTGCTTCTCAAACTGTTTATTTTTTTAACAACACTGTCTCTGTTCGCTAGAGGATCTATTTCTCTCATTTTCCACACCAATCTCTTATAACTATCATCTTTCTTAATTTTGTTATGGTAATCTTTAGTTTTCACCTGCCACAAGCATTTCTTATTCCTATACATTTCAATGAATTCTTCCAAACATTCGCGCTGCCCGTTTCGAAGATCACTCGTCATTATAAACCTCGAGTAGTGAAAACTAAACTGAACTCTGAACTAAGCTCTGGTGGAGTGTTGAAGTTGGTGTTTCCCAAAGTAGGACTATTCAGGCTATGAATGGACACAAGGGGGCTATGGGGGAACGAGAGGAAAACATCAGTTTTCGAAAACTCGGACCATTTTACCAAGGAAGCCTTTGTAAATATATACCTCTCATAATGACCGATTTTCATGACTTAAGTAAAAGGCACTACTGCCTACTCATGCTTATCAAGAATGCTATCCATATCTACAGTGATTATGACAATATAGGCAATAAAAGATAAATTTTGGTATTACAATCGACGCTCCATATAACGACACCTTCGTCCCGTCGAGAATCGACGTTATGTTTGGAGCAAGGTCGTAGCGAGGGGGAGACTTGGGGGTGTGGTCGGGCCTGATTGGGACGGTCGTTATATAAGTAAAACGTAAAACATTTGGGACTTACCCTACCAGTCTTTGTCGCTATAACGTGAATGATCGCTATAACGTGAAGTTCTCATAACGAGCGTCGACTGTATCTTCGAAAACAAGCATCGTTTCTCCTTTGAATATACAGATAGCGGATACATGCTCCTTCAGCATCGTATGATAGTATTTTCTTTTTGCGATAGCGTCGATTTAAAAAAAATAATTTTTTTGACTTGAAAATTTTTACGGTAACTTACGTAGTGTTTTTCCTTGAAAGAAAACTGCATTTTCACGCGACCTCTTACGATTAATTCAACTCAATTAAAAAATTGGCTTATTATGAAGCATAGTATGTATATTAATAGTATTACTCAATGATATAATTATATTATCAATCGTATATCTCTCTCAAAGAATTTTTCGATTGTTTTCTTACGTTTAACTAGCGTAATTTCATCTGAATTTTTTTCTTTCAATGTTTGAGCTGAAAATTGAAATTCGTTGCAATCTGATGAGATGTGTCCAAAAAACAAATTCAATGAGATTCATTCAGAATTACATGTAAGAGAAAATAATAAATTGCAGTGATTTTTGTCCTGTTGATGCTTGCTGGTTTTCGGTCAAGAAAGGAGTGAGAGTCCTGCGTTTGAAATTGCAAACAATTGCACACATTAACTGACTCGTATAAACACCTGCTTGATTTCTAAAGGAAGTACATGTGAAAGAATACTAAAATAATCCGATGTCGCGGGGCCCCTAAAATCTCCAAGAACCCTGGTTAAAAACCTCTTCTCTGAATAATCAATAAACAATTAATAGTCATAGCACATTATTTGAATACAGAGTTTGTGTGTTCCGGTGCATAATTTCGGGCAAATTTATTGAAAAGAGTGATTTCAGAAAAAAAATTGCGAATTTTAACAATGGTCGAAATATTTCTAAAATTTTATTTCGATTTTTTTATTCGATATCAAATTGTAAGAAAATATCGTGAAAATTAGGCCATTAGAAGATTTTCTTCTAATTAAATGGAATCCCTCTCCAAAACATGTTATTCAGTTATTATTGTTCTATTACATTATCAGTGAAAAAAGAAGAGGGAAGAAAGTAGGGCGAATATAAGAAAGCGGGAAAAAATAACTGCACAGTTATACCTGATGGCCCATACACACGCTCAGTTATACCTGCGCAGGCATAACTGTACAGTTATACCGAATCGAAAAACCATTCCCTTCAGGTCGCCTGCGCAGGTCAACTGACGGCCCCTACACACGCTCAGTTATGCCTGCACAGTTGGACTGTACAGGCATACCTGCGCAGTTATGCCTGTACATTACATATGTATGACAATACATATGTATTGTCATGGAACAAGAAAGCCAAAGACCATCCAGATTTTTTAAAAGAACTAAAATTTTGAGCAGATTGTTTCCATTAACTAATTCATAATTAGGACAACTTTTGGTTAAAAAAAAATTTTTCATCATTGCAAAATGAATAAGCCATATTCATACGAATTTTTGGTGGGGCTGAGCCACGTCTTCAAAAATGTTGGGGGGCTCGGGCCCATGGGCCCTATAGAAGTTTACGCCTATGGTTACGATCAAGCCATCAACCCTAGGCGCGCGACAAAGCCAAACGTCGTATAAATGTGAAAGGAGTATAAACGAGGTTCCATTGTACACGCTACTTCCCCATTAGCGGGCACTCCCTTTTAGCAGATAAAACTTTTGGTTCCCCACGGGTGTCCGTCATCGAGTGGTTCTACTGCAAAAACATAAGATGTCCGATTATGATCCAATTTCCAATGTGACTGCTTCTAACCCATGGCTAGAGAATGAAGCTCGAAAAATTGCCAGAATTGCTAGCCAATGAATGTTTAATTATGTTAAACATTTAAAATCTCCGATTTTGCCCGATTTCCTCTACATGTCTTCATCTGCCCCATCCGCTTTTAAACCCCGAATCATTCAACTCGTCATGTGGGGGTGTGCGAGCTTCAAAAAGAGAGAGAGAGACAAACAATAGGGTAAGCAGCCTATATAATCTTGTCTTTGATTGTTATCGAGTAGCGAGATTTCACTGAACTTCATACAGTAATTTATAGAACAATTGTCACAAAGAGAAAAATAAGGTTTTTACAAAAGCAATGATTTTGGCATGCTAATTTTAATAAAATAATGATACAAAGTTGATTTTCACAGAGAATTGTTTTTTTCCGAAGGAAAATTAGCATTGTTTTTCAAATGACAGGTGCATATGGCAACAATAAATAAAACTTTCAAACTGACTTTTAATTTGAAAGCATTAACTGTTGCAGTAAAGAACATGTTTGTCTCTCAAATGCTTTTCCAAATATTTCTCTTTGTTGGAAGAGTGAAAAATCGTTGATTGTTGAGAAAAGTTTATAAAGGCAGCTTTTTCATATCTCGAGCTTATATTTTGTAGCTCTTGGGTAAATCGAGAGCTTTTCAGGATCGATGCTAAGTGGGGCATAGTATTAGAGGAGGGTGGGAGCTTTGTCGATGTAGAAGCAACTGAGCCCATCTTCCTGCATTGCTGAGGCACGTAGTAACTTAGTAATTGTAGTGCACAAGGTGTTGGGAGTAGCGATCCGGAGGTGAACTGTTTGCTCGACAAAGCGAATCGATTTCATTTATTCATTTCGATTAAATACAAATATATAGCGAAAAATAGCAAGTATTCACAAATGATATTAGCTAAGATATACTTACTTATCGAACACGGCCAGGCTCTTTTGCTTGCGCAATTCAATTGCATTGCCCCGGAGGTCGTGGACGTGTCGAAAAAATTTTATTCAATCTCACAATTTACAAACACAGATAATGTATATGTAATGGCAATACATAAAATCTAGAACATTTGTGAAATGACACAAATTATCGTATGTGCAAACGCATAGACTAAAAAAGAAGAAATAAATGTAAAATACTATTACAGCTGATCTATATACTGGTGGATGCAATGAGCTAACTATATAAACAATAAATATTATAATCAGAATAATTTTTTTCCATACACTGACGGAAAATAGAATCCCAACCCCCAAGAAGGAATTGTGCTGGATAAACCAAAATAAGAAGACATGCTTGCACTTTTGAAAGATGCCTTCCAGGTAAATTACGAAGTTGTAAACAAGCGTGACGTGTTGAACGTGTAAATCGGGTTTAGTTCAAATACACGTAAAAATCTTCATAACCATTCTTTATTTTTCGGATGGAGTCTTTTATATCAGTTGAGAGCAGGGTCGGGTATTTGCTGGCAAAAGCGAATTCGCGCCAGGACAGAAGTAAAAGTGGTAAAAATGGGAAAACTGCAGATTACAATGAATATATCATGCAGAATATATTGTAGATGCATATAATTTTCATTGTGTTGTGGCGTTGTATTTGTATTTGTATAAGTTTTGCACGACTGAGGTTAATAAAGCCTGTCCAAGCTGACGAAATAGGTGGCGTGTTTCTTCCATCATTAACGAGGAAATTCTGGCATGTTCTGATGAAGTATCCCTCGAGAAAATTCAATTCAGAATTGTGTGTTGCTTTTTTAAAAACGAACGCTTTATCAAAATCAAAATAATGTGAACGTTGCCAACAGTGTTGGGAAATAGCCGAATTATCCGTCCGTCCCTTCTCAACATGCTTTCGGTGTTCGAGAACTCGAATATTTAGATTTCTTCTAGTTTGGCCAATATATCCATTTTCGCAATTCTTGCATGGGATGAAGTAGATACCAGATTCTTTGGAGGGTGAGATAGGACCTTTCAGATGGGAAAAGGTGAGTATATTTGTTGGCTGGAATATTGTATGGAAGTCAAATTTCTTGAAGATAGAAGAGATCATGAAACTTGAAGAATCGAATGGAAGAACAACGGTATTAGAAAACTGTTTTTGAGTCAGCTGGGAGCAGGTTCGTGGTGCATGTCTGGGTCATTTTTCTGAGGATCTTTAGTGCTCGATGAACAAAAGAAGAAAATGCCGAAAGTTTCTGATTGGGAGGATGAAAGGATTTTGCATGAGGTGGCATGGAGATAGCGAATGGCTTACGGTACACACATGTATGAAATTCAGTATCTGTCTTTTTAATGAGCACGTCGAGAAAAGGCAGCATATTATTTTTTTCTATTTCATAGGTGAATTCAATATGTGGGTCAATAGAATTCATAAAGTTGAATAACTCAGTGACATTAACATCAGTCTCATCAACTAAAGTGAATGTGTCATCAACATACAAATACAAATACAACGCCACAACAGGCAAATTGCCCAACGAGGTGGCTGACTTAAGAACATCATGGATCCCCGAGCCCCTACCTACTACTGCTACACCACACATGCACCCCCCCCCCCCCCGCGGAACCTCCCAACGAATCGGTACATGCGGGAATGTGCGTGTACGTGTAGTGCAACCTGACGTAAAATTTGTTTCTGTGTAATGCTTGTTATGTGTAGTGCTGTCATCTGCGCCCAGTTTTACTAACTATGAGTGAAGTGTTATGGTTGAATGATTTACCGTTGTAGGACTGTTGCTCTCTGTGGCGAGACTTTTTAACGGGGAGATCGGCTCGCATTTGCGCCTTGAAGTTGGGAACCACAGAAAACCAACTTCAGCCGACCACCACTGTGGGGTTCGAACCCGGATCCTCGCATCACGAGTCCGGCACTATAACCACTCGACCACCACAGCGGCCTGATCCTAATCCAAATACCTGATCCAAAGTTTGAAGTGGTGGGTTTCCAAAAGTTTTGTTTCGAAAAAATCCATATATATGTCACAGAGGATAGGCGAGAGTGGGTTGCCCATGGCAAGACCTTCTGTTTGGCGGTAAAACTTTCCAAACACTGAGAAATAATTGTGCGATACACAAAGTTGGGTGAGTTGACATGTTTCATCGATTTCAATCGAGGAGAAGTGGAATTCTTGCAGACGTTGTTTCAGGAAAGAAATTGCACCGCTGATAGGAATGTTAGTAAACATGGATCCATGTTGAGGCATTGAAGAGCGGACAGCTGTATCTCGGCAACGAAGTGTTGCTTCAGAATGCCTGTATTTGGGTACATAGTCTCCGGGACAATTTCTTACTCGTCATCTCAGAATGCTGTTTTCTCTCGAAAGAAGTTGATGTGTTAGATCAATCCATTAGGAAGTTTTGGAAAATTGAATCTTTTGAGGAGAAGCTACCCCTGAAAAGCAAAGAGGAACTTTTTTGCGAGGATCATTTTGTAAAAACCCATCGTAGAAATGAAAGAGGGGAATATATAGTTGATCTTCCGATGAAGGAAAATGTTGAACCTGGGGAATCCATGCAATTAGCTGAGCAAAGGCTGAATTGGCCGTAGAAAAAATTGGATAAAAATCCCCAAATGTCTGTTCTTTACAAAAATTTTATGGCCAAGTATGAGGACTTGGGTCACATGCAGGAGATGATGGAGGGACATGAGGATATAAAATATGTTATGCCTCACCATGGAGTCTACAAACCTGATAGCAGTACCACTAAAGACCTGGTCGTGCTAAAAATGAAGACTGCCATCAGACTGGATCGTCCAATATACACCGGTGTGACTATTTTAGATTTATCGAAACGTCTCATGGCGGACTTCCACTATAATTTCGTCAAGAAAAAGTACGGCCAGGATGCGACCTTATTGTTCACTGACACGGATTCGTTGTGCTATGAAATTTATACCGATGACATTTACAAAGATATGCTGAGACTGAGATTCCCACAAATTCGACACATCTAACTACCCCGGTGACCACAAATTGTACAGCGAGAGAAACAAGAGGGTCATCGGAGTGATGAAGGATGAGACGGCAGGGAAACCGGTGATCGAATTTGTGGGACTGCGTCCAAAGATGTATAGTTTTATTACCGGTGACTGTGAGAAAAAGACTGCGAAGGGTGTCGTGCGCTCGGTTGTCAGTAAAGAAATCAGACATGCAGATTTTCTGAATTGTCTGCACAATAATTCTTTCATGAGGCACGACATGCCTAAAATTCAATCCCGGTCGCATGTGATGCAAACAATTCAACAGCGATAAATCAGTTTGTCGCCACATGACAATAAAAGGTATATTTTAGACGATGGCATAAGCACTTTAGCTTATGGCCATTGTAGCATCCGGTGATTTTTTTTTTATATAGTTTTATTTATACACGTTGTTTTTTTCTCATAGTTTTTATATGTTTGATATAAAATTGATATAATTGTCTTTATATTTTTTTCTGCATTCCGGTGATTTTATTATATAATCATCTCTGGAATGGAAAGATGACTCCCTTCCCATCGTGATGCTCTTCAATGAATATGGATGTGGTGCCTTCAGTAGTGGTGATGCGTGATATTAGCGGTGGTCTTCAATTGTGTGGTAATCTTTAATAAATATAGTTGTGGTGGCTTCAGTAGTGGTGATGTTTGATATTAGTGGTGGTCTGCAATCAAAAGTGGTGGTCTTCAATTGTGTGGGGGTCTTCAATAAATATAGTTGTGCTAGTGAATGAACAGTGTTTCATGGACGCTGTGTATATATTTTAATTCGTGCCAGGTTTATTTTTGTAAATATATTATTTAATTGATTTTGGTGTTGGGTTTTTGTATATATATTTCATTTGCATTGATTGTGCTAGAAATAAATGTTTTTTTTTTATTAATCGAAGTTTCTGTCGTTATTTGCGTATCTTATTGTTTTTTTTGGGAATGACCCCCTTAAAATCGGTAATTTATGGATGACCCCCCCTCTTACTTAGGAAGACGTAATTAATTCTCTTGCAGTAGTTTCAGAGTGGAAAAAATAACTCTTTCGTGACTCATTACTATGTAGAAGACTCACAGAAGTTTAAGCATACATCTCCTAAGGAAATCTTATCAGGAGATGGCCCCTTCAATTTAATAATAATCATCGATAATGATTGTAAAAAAATGTAATTTAGCAATGACCCCCCTCTTATGACTCAAGAAAAAAAAATATAGCGACTGACGTAGTGATTCGACAATTGTCTTATCCCGCAAGTTATCATTGCAGCTGCGGAAAGGGGGCGGCGTTGAAAAATCTTTGACGTCATGGGTTGGGAGTGATGTGACGTCAGACAAAGATCCCTCAAGATCTCTTATCGCACAAAAAAATGACTCAGGTGCCGGCTGCGATGAGGCAGAAGCCCCCTTTTGCCCCTACTCTCGCTTTAACATTCCATTGGCACGGTTTCGTATCATCTTATCTACAAGAAAAATAATTTAAAATTTTTTGTGACTTGGGAGAGGGGGAGCTGAAATTACCTCAACACCCAGGTTTCAGATTGAAGGGGACAGCAGGGGCGCAGTAGCCCAGTTCAATAAGATACTTGCCTAAAGTACCAAAGGGTGTTTAGTGGTGTCACAAGTTCAATACCCGGTTTATTATTGTCAGAAAACTTTCCTGACACAGGAGTTACACCAGATACTCCGACATGATAACGGAAAATCACAAAAACACTGCTACCGCAGGAAGTACCACATCAGAAGGTTAATGCACCAACCTCTCGAGATGAGTATGAAAAAGGTTACTGTTCAAAATTGGCAATAAATTGTAGATCCCAATCTAATTAGCCCTCGTGTGTAGAAAATGATCAATGAAGGGGACAGCAAACATCGGGATTTTTTTGTCATCATTAAGAGTATGGAAAGTATGTGGAAGTTCAGATTGTGTTGTTGTCGATGGAAGTATATTTCCTTGATAGCATTAGAATGAATGATAAGCAAAATTGGGCACAGTAGCCCATGTCGATAAGATACTTGCGTAAAGTACTGAAGGATGTTTAGAGGTGTCGGGTGTTTGATACCCGGTTCATTATTCCTCTGTTCTGGAATCAACATCACTGTAGAATTTCTTGACCTACAGAAACTGTAAATGATCATCAATAATGAAACTGTTTCCCAATTATTTATATGGTATTGGCAAAATCTATTTTCATTAGAATTTGTTGGAAGAAACTGTTTTCAGAGGTTAAACAACACAATTCATATCAAGTGGTACACAATTTTCACAATGCATTCCGGCTGAACAATTAAAATAGGCATTGAATTATTAAAAAGACTAAAAATTTACAATAAGTGAATTTTTAAGTTTTTTAACAATTTGTTGTATACCAGGCACATTCTCCACAGTTTTCGTGTCTGATTTCAAGCTCGTAGCAATTGATCAAAGTCCCAAGTAAACACCTTGTACAAATTGCATTGAAGAATTGAAATCATCCTGATTTCATGCATTGGTATGCCAAACTTGCCGTAAGGGTACTCTTTTTTTTAATGATGGGTACAGGCAGTGCTTGCGACTAGAAAAAGGTTGAATACACAGGTTATATACTGATACGAAGGCCGGTTGTATCAATTAAAATTAGACAAAATTACGATTAAAATAAAGTACTTAATACCAGATTCGTTTTCCTTACATTTATTCCGTATCCATCTCACTGTTCAACTGATAATAAATTACATGTTCATTTAATTACGCCAGGTGGCAAGTAAGGAAGAGGAGGAAGGAGTCAGTAATTAACTTACCGCCGCCAGGCAGAGGTGTCTACGCACATCGAAGTTTGTCACTCTGTTCCTGTGTTACGGCTTCTTCGTGAAGGTCTCATCCTATCTCGCCAAACACCTTATTGTGCGCCAACCGACACCCTCTTGTGCGCCAAAACAGCGTAGCGTTCCCACATAACTTGCAGTTACGGTTAAATTGAGCAGGGAAATTATCACAATTTATTTCCCTCTATCAATACACAGTCATTTCTGAAATTGCTCACAAATGATCCAAAAGATTTTGGCGACTTAATTAAGTGAGGATAATCTTTTTTACAAATTTAGATCATGTGGTACAATCATCAAATTTGGTACTTTTTTCTAACCGAGATTCTGAATAATCATCAATTTTCACCAACTGTGTCTACATTTGCTCATACTAACATCATGATTTTCTTCCCTTTAGCTTCAAATTATCTAAAATAATTGAAAAAAATTTGAAGCAAAGAAGAAATGTCAACATAAAATTAGATAGAAAACTGTATTCTATCTAATTTTAGAAAATAGTATTATTTAACCATTGATTCATTTCAAATTCTTCATTGTATGTGTTATCTTACGCTGGTAAAAAGTTTTACACATATCTTTAATACAAGATATACAGAAGACTGGATGTTGTGAAGATATTTATTATTTGAGATGTTAATTTTTTTTTAAGGAAGGAAAAATCTCCTCACTACCTCTACCGGGAGTCGAACCCGGGTCTCTCGAGTGCCGGACGAGTGCTCTGACCACTAAGCTACAGAGGAGACAGAGATTTTCCTTCGCTAGAGCGTATATGTGCCGAATGGAACCGTGCAATGGACGGTGAAACCGATCAGCTAATAGCTCATGGACGACGAGCCACCAGATGGCTATATATATGACATGAATGTCGCTCTCCACTTGTTAATACAAGATATACAGAAGACTGGATGTTGTGAAGATATTTATTATTTGAGATGTTAATTTTTTTTTTTTAAGGAAGGAAAAAACTCATCTCTGCCTCTACCGGGAGTCGAACCCGGGTCCCTCGATTGCCGGACGAGTGCTCTGACCACTAAGCTACAGAGAAGATGGAGATTTTCCTTCGCTAGAGTATATCTAGTCTTCCAATAACCAGTCTTCTGTATATCTTGTATTAACAAGTGGAGAGCGACATTCATGTCATATATATAGCCATCTGGTGGCTCGTCGTCCATGAGCTATTAGCTGATCGGTTCACCGTCCATTGCACGGTTCCATTCGGCACATATACGCTCTAGCGAAGGAAAATCTCTATCTCCTCTGTAGCTTAGTGGTCAGAGCACTAGTCCGGCAATCGAGGGACCCGAGTTCGACTCCCGGTAGAGGCAGTGATGAGTTTTTTCCTTCCTTAAAAAAAAAATTAACGTCTCAAATAATAAATATCTTCACAACATCCAGTCTTCTGCATATCTTGTATTAACAAGTGGAGAGCGACATTCATGTCATACATATCTTTTACACTTAAAATGTTTTGTAAGTTTTCAAAAAAATACATTAAAAACAGCTTGCGCACATCATGGTATTTTATCATGTGTGCAAACTGTTTTTAATGCATAAATTTACAAAACATCAAGTATCCAAGATATGTAAAACTTTTCATCTCTGCAAAGGATAGCACATACAATCAAGAACATGTGTAAAAAAATGAATCAATGGTTAAGTATATAATATAATTTTTAATGATATTTCTATTAGAGCATAGTGTGTTTCACCATGTTTAAGGTATCAAGTTCCCTTAAGTTCCCCCCTCCCCCCCCCTCCCCCACTGTACTAAATAAGAAAGTTTAGGTGAAATTTGAACAAACATTCAAATTATTTAGTTTGCTGACATCTATACATTCAGGAATAGAATAAATTTAGTCAATTTATGCCTTTTAGTAGAGCTGTTTTTATGAATTTTCTGCAATGTTACTTTGCCAACATAAAACTTTAAACGTAATCTTATATATCTATCGATTATTTGTTTTGTCATCTGAGATTCATGTATCTCTTCAAATCCCATCTCATTTTCAATTGGATGAAAAAAACTAATCCCTCCATTACACAGATATTCACTGGTGTTATAATCCTCAACTTAAAATCTATGTTTGTCAAGTTATTACTATCTCCCAGCATTAAAAATTTAAAAGCTCTTTCTGCAACAAATAATTTTGAAGACAGCCACAGAGCACAAATTGATACTACCTCTCGAAACAAATAATGAAAATGCTTTCGGATCTTGTGGATTAACAGAACTGTAATCATGTTCACTTTTTTCATATTGATGCAGCAACATGTGCTTGCACGATTGACAACTTATCTTTTTTAGAATGCTTCTAACAATATATCCACCTATGTAATATAGAATATTATTCTGATAATTAGATAGACCTGCAGAGTCTAAATATTCTGTATAAGCAGATAATATCAAACTCTCATTTTCAGAAAACTCTGGTTCAATTAGAGTTCTCTTTGGTGCCCTGAACTCTAGAATTGAAGGAACAAAAATGTTGCTGTCCATACAGTTTGAATTCCTAGTGGATATATTCCCGGCCAGAAGTAATTTTCGCAAAGACCAGCGAAACTGGCACGTGTTGGGATTATTATTAAAGCCTCCACAGGCGCGTACACTATTGAAAAACAATTCAATGTGATCTTGAGATACTTTGTAGGTTAGGACATATTTCAATGGATGTTCCCTCTTTGATAACAATTCTGAAGATAGTGCAGATTTGGCACTCACTATAAATCCTAGAGCGAACATTTTTCTTGGAGTTTTCAAAATTTCAACTTTTTCCAATGTTATTTTAGACAAATAATCAATGCTATCAGAAAATATACCATTCCACCACACTTGATTACTAAGAGATAAAGGAGATTTAAATCCTTTACCAAAAGGATTCCTGCAATTTAACAAATCAAATAAGCGGTCAATTACTCTGATGAATTCAATAGTCGCTTCTGATCCAAGGAATGATGCATTTTTTGAATGCAACAGAAATTCCATTGCATCAGCAGTTCCACTGCTCAATGTCTGAGCAGCCAAAGAAACATTCATGATCTTATTTCGAAAATTTACATGGGCACCATCAAGTTTATTAGCAAGCTTGAATCCTACTTCATCTTGAAGAGAATTCAAGGCTTTGATGTAGCGCCAATGTAAATTTCCAGTTTCTGAGGTAAACTGCTTCTCTGCCAATGTTTTTCGCGCTAATTTCAGCATATGGCAAGGGTCAAACACTACAACTACATACACAGGCACCCGATTGCTTGGATGTAAAAAGTAGGTTTGGTAGTCTTCAACTGACGTGCCAGAACCAAACTTGCAACCCAACTGCTGAAAAGCACGAACATTGCAGGAAGCACCATCAGCTGTAATTGACCATATTTTGACATTGATGTCGTGAAGTTTTGCCAGACTAATATTTATCAATTTCCATGAAACATCAGAATTGATCTTATCTACAAAAAAGTAGGCAATTGGTACTTTGAAGTTCTTGGTGAAAGACACGATGACAAAAACCAATGCCTCGGAAGCAAGGCAATGCTCTTGGCCATCCACTAACCCAGCACATTCAACATACCCAGAGTATTTGCGCCTGCTTTTGTCCCACGTAATTTGCTTCCTAATAGACATAGAGTCAATTATTACGGCACAATCCAGGGGAGTGCTTTCTTGTGCTGCAACATTTTCAACATATGAGAAAGCTTCACTCATGAAACCTGGGTAACATTTGGTAGAGCTCACCCATGATCTCAACATCGCTGGGTGGGAAAGGGTAAACTTTTTTCGCAAATAATTATAAGAACGGGGAGAATAAAAATATAATGTAAGAGAAAATTCTTTCATACACGATGTGTATCGTCTCCCACTTGGTTTCACATTTTTATTCCTCAGTTGATGTACTAAGAGTTGAAATGAGACATCTCCAAAAGTGTCTTTCAACAATGTAACAGTTTGCGTGGCCATTCCACACACTTTTTGCGCCGTTGTTAACATTGACGTGAGATCTAATATTTTTTTGTCCCTCCGTTTCAATCAGAGACTAAAGATATAAATAGATAGCGCACGCTATTCGTAAAACTTGTCGAACGTGAAGAAAAGATGAGCAGTATTGTCGGGGAAAGAACAGGGGGTCTATTACGCTCACGTCGTTATACAACGAGGTCGTTAGTGACGTCACGCCCTTAACGCAAATTCTCAACGAGCCTCATAACGCAAATCTCTGCGACCATCGTCAAAAACTTGATTTTTCTCAGCAACCCGCGGTATGGCGTTATCTATTTTACGAAAAACTCCCTGGTCCGAGAGTTGCGTTAGCTCCGAAAGGGATGGACCAATCGGATAATTTTCTCGCTGCTGATAATCATCATTGTAGTGACCTTATGTTCTTTGAATAGTGAGCACTCATGATGATAAGCATAAACAGAAATTTATTAATAAAAAAAAAATAAAATAAGAACGTTAACATGAGAAGACGATCCTACTCGATCGCTTTTCCACACCCTCTCTCTCTCTGTTTATTTTCGAATGTTCCATTTTGTTTTTGCAATCTTCCGTCTCCTGAGGCTTTTCTTCTTCTTGCGCTCTCGAGTCTTATACCATATTGTTACGTCAAGGTTCTCAACTGAGAGACGCGTTGCAGAACACTACACCCCCCACGCAAGATTGGGTTTACCTATAAACACAAACTGAATTCTCTTGTTTGTTCTGTTCTTTGACGAATTTCAACAGCGTGGCTCGAAGTATCTCAGCAACGGTCCAGCATCAACCAACTCTCTAGATGCCCTGGTCATTATCATCTCGATGATCTCTACGTCGCGTATCACCGAGATTCGGAAGAAATCCGTCTGGAGGAGTTTCTTGAGCACTTTTCCAGTCGCCGCGTTCCTGCAATGTATGGTACACTCACAGAACTTTTCGGACGTCAACTCGTCGGACCGATTGGCATGGATCAGCACGTTCACGTCGATGTTCAGAAACGACCGCAACACGTCGGACATCAACGCGATTCCACCCTCGGGTTTTATGTCGAAGACCTTTATCCACGGCAGAAAGAGGATGTTCCCGGTGACCTCGTGGAAACCAGGATTCGTTCCGCCTCGGAAAACGTGTGGCAGGTGCACGTACTGCATGAAGCACTGAATGTGTCTCATCTCATGGTGAATAGCGATGAAATCATCCTTGGTTCTGTCCGCGAACATTTTGATCCAGAAGTCCAATCCATATGACGATTCGTGGGCAGACGCGTGACAAACCATCTTCTTGCCTTTGTGTCTGTCGAATATAGCCGAAATGAAAAACTCTTCAGCCGTCTTCACTTTCAGCACCGTCATATTTTTCGCTTTTAATGCCGGAGTGACGTCCACCGATGGTTTCTCGGTAAATAGCTTCATGTGGTCCATAATGCTACCCCATTGCTGGGTCCACATGTCCCCTAAAATATGCGTCGGAACGGGTCCGCGTTCTTGAATCTTGTCGCTACCATAACAGTTCTTGGGCATGTACTGGACATAAGCGTGGAGTTGCTTGTACGGTGGTTTCACCTGATTCCACAGCTTAGACACGGCGTCTTCGAGTATGCCGCACTCGTATCTATCCCGCCACATAGATCTGGTGTCTTCAAAGTCATTGAGCTTCGCGGTTTCGTTGCTGGGCTTCTCGAACTCCCAGAAATGTTTTCTGACGGGTTTACCGGTGACATCTCTCCAAGATGTCCACAAGTATGCCATTTCGTTATAGTCACGAGCTTCCGCTACGATTCTTCTTAGATCCAGTTCCATTTGTAGGGTGCTCTCTGATTTGCTTCGGCTCTTGGTTGTATTGAGATGGTTAGTTTCTCCAACCTTCTCGCGTTTGATTTCGTAGATTTTGGTGGTGTCGAAATGCTCAGTCAGGTCATCGACCAGCTCAGTCTGCCCTTTGTATTTGTCCTCTGGTAGAGATGACATCTTGTCCTCCTTTTCAATATTCACACTCACGTCCTTCTCACTTCGCTCTGTCGCAGGAGGCTTGTGCTTTTCCCTTTTAGTGGGGAAGGACAATCGCCCTTCTTCGGTGTCTGCAGCCTCCCAAAGTAGTCCATGTACGTTTGGTGGAATAATGCATTGTTCTCGAATTTTATCCGTTACTGCAGCGAGAATTTCAACAGGTTTACAAAAATCTTCGTTATTTCCTATTTCCAACGAAGCACTGATATTCACAAGGGATGCTTCAATTCTTTCTCCAAATGCACTCGCTAAGATGATTTTCCCTTTCTTAGTTATTGGTTCCTGTATACAGTCAGAATGAATCACTGGGATTTGACAACCAGAATCCACTAAACTTCTGATTTTTCTATCATCTACGCAAATATCAGCATAACGTAAAGGGTTCAAATCCAGACTCGATTCACTGGAATTAAATAATTCCGATCGAATTTCTGCGATCAACATATTATCTTCCGATTTCTCTTTTGTGTTAGCCTTATATCTTCGGTCACAATCTCGAGCGAAATGGTTCAGTCCACAGATGTAACACTCCTTTGGGGTTTTTCTGATATTCGTGTTCTCGGTTTTGTTCCAGTCCTTATTACTACGATATTTCTGAGTTGGTGGTTGATATGCTGTTCTTGGCGATGTTTCTCGTCCCTCTCCATAGCTGAAGTGTTGTCGCTGTAACGATGACTTTTCTTCTTCGAAGAAATCCTTCGAACTCTTGCCGATGTCTGCCCTGACGTTCTCGTAGTCATCCAATTTACTAGCAAGGATGTCGGGTCGCTTGAAGTGAGACCACTCGTCTATAAAATGATCTCGAATCTCTGACGGTACTTTCCGTTTTATCTGATCCGTAATAATCAAATCAGACAGTTCTTCAATCGTGGTAATCTCCAGGCCTCGGATCCATTCAGTGAAGAAGTTTCTGAGTTCATAAGCAAAATCACACCACGTTGCTTCCGATCGTTTACTGTGCTTCGTGAACATCTGTCGAAACCTCTCGGGAGTAAGCTTATATCTCTTCAGCAAAATGGATTTCACTTGGTCATAGTCATCTGTTGTCTCTTCGTTTTCTCTAGCAATGACTTGCGCCACATCATAAGGTAATAGTCCAATCAGATATGAAACCCAAAGTTCCCTTTTTATTTCGGCTCTTTTCGCTTGCCTTTCAAACAGCACCAGGTAGAGGCTAATCTCGTTGCTCTTCGGATCGAACTTTTGCAAAATGTTCTGTAGCTCTATCCTTGGCCTTGCCATTGAGTTAATCGGGGATTCACCTGCCGCGCTGATGCGAATCCTTTCATTTTCTAGTTGCATTTTTCTGAGTTCGAACTCCATTCGTCTCTCCTCACTAGCTTCCATCCGTTTTCTCTCCTCACTTGCTTCCATCTCTTTCCGTTTTCTCTCCTCGCTTGCTTCCATCTCTGTCCGTTTTCTATCCTCAATTACGGTGTTCAGAAACTGTTCGATGAACTCTTTGTCATAGCATTCTGCCTCCATTATTGCGGATTTGAGTTGAAATACTTTCATCTGCATAACATTTTCAAGCCCCATTTCCGCAGCGACTTGCTGTAAGTCCTCTTTTTTGCCTCTGGCTAAGAAAGCCATGATTCTCTCAAAGAAAAGAAAACCAGTGAATTTTCTTATGAAAAAAACACTCACCGCACTTTTCCTTCGTTCTTCCAACACTCTTCAAGTGCTCTTCGTATCGTCTCCTCACGACAAAAGTTCTCTTCGCGTCGCCTTCTCACGACGAAAGTTTTTCCGTTAAATATTGTCCGATCTATCGCTCACTATCCTGACCGACTGCGCCAATGTAGTGACCTTATTGCTATGGCGTCAATAGCCATCGCTATCAGATGAAGCGGGAGAGGTCCAATTTCCAGCCCAATATAATATAATAATAAGAGAAAAGGGAAAAGGGGACTTGAGCCATTTAAGTTGTGCAAAACATGCTCTTTCGCCTTCATCAACACTCCTTAATTTTATGGCCACTTACTTAAAGGGCCCCTTCAAAGTTTGCCTAATAGCCGCTTCGTATTCTTCTTTTCTCTCTCTCTCCCCTATATACTGAAGCCTATTGACCATTGTATTGCCACCTGCAGGCAATTGACTTTATTTCTGACTTTCTTGCTTCCTCTCTACTTTTATTTTCCTTCTTTTTTGTACAACTTCCCCCCCCCCCACAGAAAACATCTTCCTCCCATATGCTTCGAAAGATCGTAGGGGGTGAACCTTGACCAATGATGTCAATTTTAATACTATTTGTACCTACGTAATCCTCATCACCCAATGGAAGGATCTTTCTTTGAAGCCGGACTACCAATTAGAAATAGGGGGTTGGTACCCCTCAAAACTTTACTTTTTGGAATCTTTGAAAAATTAAAGCAGATTGATTAGTGCAAGCTAGAAATCAAGTTGGGAAAAACATGTAGAAAGAGCAGAACTTTTTTAAAACACATTTCAACTGTAGCATCAGGAGCGGCGATCATCCGTGATGAAAGGGATGGAGGAAAAGGTAGGAAAGAAATTCTTACCACAATTTTAGTAAATTATAGACGTTTAGTTAAGATCTAAATTAGGAGGAATTAACCGGGGGCAGAGATGGTGAAATTAGGTATAAAATGTGATTAAAAGAGAGATATTCCAACATCAAGTTAAAATTATTATAATTGAACATACAGTATTTTGTTTATGTATTATGCAGAATTTGATATCGTGGAAATGGATTTTTCTAATTGACTTTTATTTTGTGTAAATATAACTCGTTCTTTTCATATGATCATTTGATTAAATATTAAATACTAATGAAATTTAACTGATTCCTTCTTTTCATGAGTCATCGTTTTTATTCTAAATGTATATTGGACCACTAGGAGCCTGGGTTAATCTGATAATTACATATATATATTCTTCCAGTGGTTCGATATAACAATGGTACCGTGACCATTCCCTTACAGTATTATTCCAAATTTTATTTTTTGTTGTACTGTTTTGTTGTACTATTTTTTGTTGTAATACTGTTCTTAATTCATAAATTTACCCTTTTATGACCTTCAGATAAAAATGTCAAAACATGAACAAATGATGACTCTTGAGAGAATGTTCAAATTGATATGGTCATAATGATAATTTAAAAGGAAAAAAAGAAACATTAAGTTGGTGTTGAAATTTATTATTGTATGGAAACTTTTTGTGTTTTGGGAATTTCTACATTTACTTTCATTGAATTTTGATTTTATAATTTTGTGAAATATTTTGAATATATTGCACTATGGCTGAAGATCCTAGCAATTTTAATAAGTTAGCGGGGTGCCAGGCATTAATCCCCCATTTTGACAACGTATCCGCTGTCACTCCCCGATATTTTGTTGATACGTTAGAGGCAATCGCAAAAACCGCAAATTGTACTGAATCAGAGAAATTATTGTTGCTAAAATCCAGAGTTAGGGGAGATGCGTTGACACAGATCATTAACAATGTTGATTTGGAAAATGAGCAGAATTATGAAAACTTTAAACAAAAATTTTTGGATTTTTTCTCCACCAAAACAAGCCTTGCTACACGGCAGCAACTTTTCTCGAATTGTCGCATGTCCTCCGACGAAGGAGTCAAAATCTACGCTGCTCGTGTTTCCACAAATACACAAAAATTTTTCGGCAATGCCGATATCAGTAAACCCGAAGTGAAATCACTTTACGAACAAACACGACTAGCCAAATTCTTGGAAGGCCTCCTACCAAAATACAAAAGTTCTATTTTAGTGAAAGACCCCCAATCGTTTCAAGATGCTGTGAATTTCATTGAAACTTTACAAGTTAATGAATCATCAACACAACACGAGACAATTTGTAATGTAGAAAACAGCAAAGATAAAGAAATCAGGAGCTTACTAGAAACGCACACAAAACTGACCCACAACACACTTGCTGCACTACAAAAGCAGGTGGAAAATCTTCAACTACACTCCGTGCCCAGGCACGAAAACAGTGCGCAATTTCGTTTTGAAAATAGCCCCTCCACAACTCAAGCATTGATCATGATAAAGAAGAAAAATCCTTCAGGAGACCCGAAGCAACAGAAATGGCGATTGGTAGTAGACTATAGAAAATTGAACGCTCACTTAAAATATCCAAGATATCCTCTACCAATCATTCATCACTTACTGGAAATGCTACGGGGATCTAATCTTTTTTGCTCCCTTGATCTATCATCATCTTTTTGGCAGATTCCTTTGAAACCCGAGGATCGTGACATGACAACATTTAGCTCTCCATTTGGCTCGTTCCGTTACAAAACTATGCCTCAAGGCTTGAATGCTAGTCCGGAAACATTTTCCAATCTTTCAGATCAACTTTTAGCTCCTCTTTCGGATTTGAAAATTGCCAACTATATTGATGATTTTTGCTTGGGTGCCGACAATGTCTCACAAATGCTCTACAAATTGAGAAAACTATTCGAGAGGTTCCGCTATTTTGGTTTGACACTTAATCCAGCTAAATGTTCATTTCTTGTTCCTCAGATCGAATTCCTAGGTCATACTTTGAACAGTTCAGGCATTCGCCCCATTGAGACAAACATTAGAAAGATACAAGACTTTCCAGTTCCCAACACCGTACGGAAAATTCGCCGTTTTATTGGGCTGGTTGGGTATTACAGGCGTTTCATACAAAATTTTTCAGATATTACGGCACCTATTACTAACCTCACTAGAAAGAGTAGGAAATTTCATTGGACTCAAGAGGCCCAGAATGCTTTTGACATTCTAAAACAAAAACTTTCGCAACCTCCAATTTTGATTCATCCGGATTTCAACAAGGAATTTATCCTTTCTACTGACAGCAGTGATGTTGCATTAGGTGCAATGATTGGGCAGAGAATAGACAATTCTAATGTCATACATCCAATTGCATATTTTTCCAAGAAGTTAAATCCCACACAAATTCGATACACTATTATGGAAAAAGAATTAATGACCATTGTGGAATCTGTAAAAGCATTCAAGTACTATTTGTATGGTAGACATTTCACTATTAGGTGTGATAATGCTGCTTTGACCAAATTATCGAAATGGGATTCACCAGGAAGCAGAGTCACTCGATGGTTTGCATTTCTCTCAGAATTTAATTATGATTTTGAATTAATCAAATCTTCGGAAAACCAAGTCGCCGATATTTTTTCACGCGACTTTCATGTGAATACAGTACAGATCACTTTACCTACCATAGAGGAGATAAAGTTGGCTCAGCGCGAAGATCCTAAATTGTCAACCATAATCTCTACATTAGAAGACGATAACACTCAACACTCAAAGCTCAGGATTAAGTATGTCCTATCGAATGGTCTTCTTATGCACAAAGGGATTATCACTCGCTCAGGGGGTCAGAAGATATCATACTACAAATAGTTATACCTAACAAGTTCAAGCCACACATTCTTGCAGCCAACCATTTGACACACTTTGGACACTTAAAAACATACCACGCCATTAAAGAGAAGTATTTCTGGGATAATTTATACACAGATACAAAACATTACGTAGAATCTTGCACACATTGCATATCTTTCCGATCTCCTCGTAGAGTACCACCTGTTCCATTGCAACGTCATTTTATTCCATCTCGACCAATGGAATATGTCTCTTGCGATTTTGTCGGAAGATTGCCTAACACCTCACGTGGAAACTGCTACATACTTACGTTCATTGATCATTTCACAAAATTTGTGAAACTGTACGCAGTTCCCGACCAAACATCAAAAACAACAGCAGAGAAATTCCTTGACTTTGCTTGCACTTTTGGATTTCCTGAGAAATTGTTATCAGACAAAGGTTCAAATTTTGTGAGTGACCTTTTTAAAACACTTTGTAGTCGCCTAGGGGTAACGAAATTGCAAACAACGGCGATGTGCCCACAATCCAATGGTCAAAGTGAAAGGATAAATTCTAACTTGAAGAAGTCCCTCTCGATATTTGCACTAGGAACAACTGATTGGGATGCATACATTAATTACTATGAATTAATTTATAATTCAACTATTCATCAAGCAACACAGGAAAAGCCAGCATATTTACATCTTTCCTACGACCCTACACTTCCAACAGACATTCTTAATCAGACAACTCCACATACACGTGTCTCATATTCTGATTTTGTCACACAAAAAACAACACAACTGCAGTACACATTCAACAAAGTGCGTGAAAGTCTAATTACATCAGCAGAGAGGCAGGAAAATTACCAACGAAAATTCGCGAAAGATAGGAATTTTCACCCAGGTCAATTAGTATTCTTGCATCAACCCGACGCTGATAGACACGCTTCGCTTCCTAAGCAAAGAAATTTCATCGGTCGCTACAGAATTCTCACAGTTCACAATCCTGTAAATTTTACAATAATTGATACAAGAAATCCAAAAGCAAATCCTATTAAAGTACATGCAAACAGGTTGATCCCATTCAAAGAAAGACGTCAAGAATTGGATTATATGCACAGTACTATTAGGGAAAACAGGAATAGTAGAAATCCGGCAGACTCCATTGTACAACAAAGGCCACACGCTAGTTTCGATGAATTGTCTGACCTTCAATGGCTTCAATGTATTTCTCCTAGTGCCGCACGTTCGGTGGGGAACCCACCCAGCAGTAGCCCTGGGCACTATTCCGAGGAGCCTTCTCGAAACACAGATAACCCTGCCGTTGTAATACCACAATCTTCTATTCAAGGATGTCAAGCCCAAAGGCCTTCCACAAGTACAGCAAGTGATGCACCCCCTGCTCTGGATAATATGTCCCGTAATTTATTGCCTCAGCGTTCCGTTGGTCATCGATACAATTTGCGCTCTAACCGGCCGGCACAAATTAACACTTTCACTTTTGGAACATATTAATCAAGTGTTGTGTATGTAAATACATAAATAATATGGGACTTGAAAATATAAAATTTTTTTTTAAATTTCTATAACGATTATTCGAAAATTAATTCTTCGAATTTTATAATCGTATTCAGTGATAAGTTTTTTTTATTACTGGAATTCCGTCGTGGATACAAATATGCTGTTGATTGTTCAGTGAGAAGGGCCCCTCATTGGACGGTGAACGCTTATTTGTTTCCAATTTTCTTTTTTTTTCATGCAAAATTTTTCTTCAAACTCACTATCTCTCTTTCACAAATTAAATTTGAGGTAGACATTGAAGTGCACTGCAAGTTTGATCAAGTCCCACCTTATTTAAAAACAAAAAAATTCATATATGTACATATCTCTATTTCTGAAGAAGCAGAAGATGAAGCATTCAGCAACAATGACTGTCAAATTATGTTTATATTGAAAACTATATGTTTAATGAATGCATTTACATTGTTCATTTATATGCGTAATCAATTTCGCACTATTATATTTGAGAAAAAAATTGTCAAAACCTTGAAAACAAAGTAGAGTTATAATGGAATTATGAAAAAAAAAAGTTATTATGAAAGTGTGAGAAAAAAATGAGACTATGAGAAAAAAAAAAGATGAAAGAAAAAAAAAAGATGAAAGAAAAAAAAATGAAATTATAAAAGGAAAATTGAACGTATAGAAAAAAGATGAAAGTATAGAAAAAAAAAGGGAAATGAAAGTATACAAAAAAGACAAAAACAAAATAAGGATGAAAAAAATGAAATTATGAAAGAAGAAAAAATGGAAGTGAAGAAAAAGAAAAAAAAAATGTTTGTCAAAATGTTAAAAATGTGCATGAGGAACAAAAGTATTAATGTTGTACACTTATGCATGCAAGTACTTTCATGTAAATATCCACATATAGCATATATGCAATTTTGTGTTAAGAATACACCATACTGCGTATTAGTGTAGTATAATTTGATGTTGGAATCTATAATCCCTCAGAGTTATTAGGGTTTTAATATTTATATTGAGCATTTAAACAAGTTTAATTTGGGAATGATTATAAATGATCACACTGTGGTAAGATTTTTTTCTTTCTCTGCCAAATGATTTATATATATTATGTTTCTATATCCCTTCAACGTTCATAATTCATAAGTGAAATGTGCCCGTACTCTCAGGACACCGCTCACAAATTTCAATTATCTCTGCTTAGAGGAGACAGTTATCAACTGTTTCAAACTTTCCCTTCGAACGATGCAAATTCCTTTTCAGCAAACAACGACATCGATCACTCAGACTCGTTGATGCGATGGTTCACCGAGTAATGTGGCAGTGATATCTTCAAGCAAAGAAATTTGCTAACTTCACTAATGTGTTCAAAACTTCACATTGAACTGCCGTTTCCAGACACCATACACTGAAATTGTTTACGTGCAATTTCTCTTGGATACGCCTACGGAACGAGATGCATCGCCGGTGTCGCACTTTGGTTGTCCTCAGTCGTCTGTGTAACAAATAGTGTTCGGGACTGACTGCACGTCTGAACACGAACGAACGGTCGAATAATTCGTTTCGTAATAATTTAGTTTAATAATTTTCGCTTCGACAGTACTCCAGCGTCGTCCTCTATTCACTGACTGACATGTGAAAAGAACAAACACATTCGACGCTCTCCACGATACACATTCGCTGCAAAGTGCAACCCACGCTGAACATCATGAGGACTGATTCCTGACATTGGGTCTAGTGCGGATTGAGCCACAACAAGCCAATTTGTTTCCTGTACAGCTGGATTTTGAAAATGTACACTTTCGAACTAATAACTCTCGAGGCACTGAACAAGTACGTTGAAGTTCAGAGTAATGAATGTGTTGTAACTTATCTAGTATCAATGCGCAGCATATTCAGGGAAACATGTTCTGCGACACTTAATGTTACATTTATTTCAGTGATAAATGCGACAGTGATTTTCTTGTTGCTATGTCTAAACGTATTATTGATATATTTTTGTGACGTTATCCGAAGAAATTGTATGTCTCTTCGCTATTCCGAGAAAAAAAAAAAAAAAAGTACTTCCGATAAATCATCGAAAGAGATGATACGTAATCTACGTTATGAATTCATGAAATTTT
Organism: Pholcus phalangioides; assembly: GCF_987345545.1. Lineage (NCBI taxonomy): Eukaryota > Metazoa > Arthropoda > Arachnida > Araneae > Pholcidae > Pholcus > Pholcus phalangioides. Next base: position 39,562,838 of record NW_028301606.1, read on the forward strand.
TAAAAGCTTCTGTGTATTTCATGCTCAGTGATTATTGCAAAGCTCTTTGGTATATTATTTTATTTCTGCTTATATTATCTTTCTACAATTCACTTACGACAATATCGAAGCACATGTATATATCTACAACACATAATGTATATTCACTTCTAATTTTTATATTACATATATATATTTTTTTCTTTTCGCATATGTATTTCTAGGTACGAGTATTCTTTTCAATGCATTCCTACATTGCTTACCTTTGTGTCAAGTGATGTACATTTGTACATACCAGATTTTCATTCATGTTTTGAAGAGCAAACATAATTTCATTGCCAGTATTGTAATCTCCCGACTTATTTTTTCTTTTTCTTTTTTTTTTCGTTTTTTTTTTCTTTTTCCGCAAGATGGATGTGCATTGCTATGGCGTCAATAGCCATCGCTATCAGATGAAGCGTGAGAGTTCCAATTTCCAGCCCAATATAATATAATAAAAAGGGAAAAGGGGACTTGAGCCATTTAAGTTGTACAAAACATGCTCTTTCGCCTTCATCAACACTCCTTAATTTTATGGCCACTTACTTAAGGCCCCTACACACGCTCAGTTATACCTGCGCAGTTATGCCTGTACAGGCCAACTGTGCAGGCATAACTGAGCGTGTGTAGGGGCCGTCAGTTGACCTGCACAGGCGACCTGACGGGAATGGTTTTTCGATTCGGTATAACTGTGCAGTTATGCCTGCGCAGGTATAACTGAGCGTTTGTATGAGCCATCAGGTATAACTGCGCAGTTTTTTTCCCCCGCTTTCTTATATTCGCCCTTCTCTCTCTTTCTTCCCTCTTCTTTTTCCACTGATAATGTAATAGAACAATAATAACTGAATAACTTGTTTTGGAGAGGGATTCCATTTAATTAGAAGGAATTTTTCTAATGGCGTAATTTTCACGATATTTTCTTACAATTTTATATCGAATAAAAAAAATCGAAATAAAATTTTAGAAATATTTCGACCATTGTTAAAATTCGCAATTTTGTTTCTGAAATCACTCTTTTCAATAAATTTGCCCGAAATTATGCACCGAAACACACAAACTCTATATTCAAATAATGTGCTATGACTATTAATTGTTTATTGATTATTTAGAGAGGAGGTCTCTAACCAGGGTTCTTGGAGATTTTAGGGGCCCCGTGACATCAGATTATTTTAGTATTCTTTCACATGTACTTCCTTTAGAAATCAAGCACGTGTTTATACGAGTCAGTTAATGTTTGCAATTTCAAACGCAGGATTCCTACTCCTTTCTTGACCGAAAACCAGCAAGCATCAACAGGACAAAAATCAGTGCAATTTATTATTTTCTTTTACATGTAATTCTTAATGAATCTCATTGAATTTGTTTTTTGGACACATCTCGTCAGATTGCAACGAATTTCAACTTTCAGCTCAAACATTGAAAGAAAAAAATTCAGATGAAGTTACGCTTGTTAAACGTAAGAAAACAATCGAAAAATTCTTTGAGAGAGATATACGATTGATAATATAATTGTATCATTGAGTAATACTATTAATATACATACTATGCTTCATAATGAGTCAATTTTTCAAATTGAGTTGAATTAATCGTAACAGGTCGCGTGAAAATGCAGTTTTCTTTCAAGAAAAAACACTACGTAAGTTACCGTAAAAATTTTCAAGTCAAAAAAATTATTTTTTTTAAATCGACGCCATCGCGAGAAGAAAATGCTATCATACGATGCTGAAGGAGCATGTATCCCCTATCTGTATATTCAGAGGAGAAACGATGCTTGTTTTCGAAGATAAAGTCGACGCTCGTTATGAGAACTTCACGTTAAAGCGACAACGACTGGTAGGGTAAGTCCCAAATGTTTTAAGTTTTACTTATATAACGACCGTCCCAATCAGGCCCGACCACACCCCCAAGTCTCCCCCTCGCTACGACCTTGCTCCAAATATAACGTCCATTCTCGACGAGACGAAGGGGTCGTTATATCGGGCGTCGATTGTAATACCAAAATTTCTCTTTTATTGCCTATACGTATTGTCATAATCACTGTAGATATGGATAGCATTCTTGATAAGCATGAGTAGACAGTAGTGCCTTTTACTGAAGTCATGAAAATCGGTCATTATGAGAGGTTTTTAGTAACATCAAAATGTATTATTGTACTTATATGGTGTAGATTCAACACACATCTTCCGTTACAGCAGTCTTCCTCAAAGTGTGCGTCGCGGCTCTTGAGCGTCACCCCCCCTGCCCCTTCCCACCCACATCCTGCCGCAGGGCACAGAGGCTATTCTCTTTGCCGAGCTGCCACTATAGTGAATTTTTTAACGTGGGAAAAAAGAATGATTGGAATCATCTCGGGCTCTGAAACCTCAGAATCCTGATCCCAATCCCATCTTTGGTGGGGTTGGGGGGAAATGGCTCGAATAATGACAATATTCATTAGTAAAAACAGCCCCCGGGGATGCAGGACCCCAGATGGTGTGGAGATCTGTGACAGTAGGCTTTTTACAGATCAATTTACAGTTACAATACATCTGGAATGTACAGCGCACATTCAAAGGGAGAAAAAAACACTTTAGCTCTGATGAAACAAGTACGAATTTCTGTGTGCAATATTAGTTTGTTTTTTTTTTGCCCTAGGCCCATATTTACAAAGGCTTCCTTGGTAAAAAGGTCTGAGTTTTCGAAAACTGATGTTTTCCTCTCGTCCCCCGTGTGTCCATTCATAGCCTGAATAGTCCTACTTTGGGAAACACCGATTTCAACACTCCACCAGAGTTTAGTTCAGAGTTCAGTTTAGTTTTCACGACTCGAGGTTTATAATGACGAGTGATCTTCGAAACGGGCAGCGCGAATGTTTGGAAGAATTCATTGAAATGTATAGGAATAAGAAATGCTTGTGACAGGTGAAAACTAAAGATTGCCATAACAAAATTAAGAAAGATGATAGTTATGAGAGATTGGTGTGGAAAATGAGAGAAATAGATCCTCTAGCGAAAAGAGACAGTGTTGTTAAAAAAATAAACAGTTTGCGAAGGAATTTCCGAAAGGAATTGAAAAAAAAAAAGCTTTGAGTAGGTACCTTGATCCATTCTGAGAAAATTATGCCAATCTTTTGGTGCAAATCTCAATTCCTGTAATGATTTAACGTGCGAATATTGGTGCCTTTTTTTTAACTAATCTTTACCCGTTTTTTTTTTTTTTCTTTTTGAGTTAATAACATGCAGTGCCATAACCAATCCAACTACACCCAAAGCACACATCATCTGTGGAAATCATACTAGAAAATTCCGAACTTTATAGACTATGAAAAAATCCGAACTGATCAAAAGACCGCGAAGACAGAGATCGAAGAATGAAAATATCCCCACAGATTGCCTAGAACCGGTTCCAGAAGCTTCGCCTGCACAGGTATAACTGAATGGTGTGGATGCATCGAACCGTTCAGTTATGCCTGCGCAGTTATGCCTGTACAGGTATAACTGTGCAGGCATAACTGAACGTGTGTAGGGCCCTTTAAAGGGCCCCTTCAAAGTTTGCCTAATAGCCGCTTCGTATTCTTCTTTTCTCTCTCTCTCCCCTATATACTGAAGCCTATTGACCATTGTATTGCCACCTGCAGACAATTGACTTTATTTCTGACTTTCTTGCTTCCTCTCTACTTTTATTTTCCTTCTTTTTTGTACAACTTCCCCCCCCCCCCCCACAGAAAACATCTTCCTCCCATATGCTTCGAAAGATCGTAGGGGGTGAACCTTGACCAATGATGTCAATTTTAATACTATTTGTACCTACGTAATCCTCATCACCCAATGGAAGGATCTTTCTTTGAAGCCGGACTACCAATTAGAAATAGGGGGTTGGTACCCCTCAAAACTTTACTTTTTGGAATCTTTGAAAAATTAAAGCAGATTGATTAGTGCAAGCTAGAAATCAAGTTGGGAAAAACATGTAGAAAGAGCAGAACTTTTTTAAAACACATTTCAACTGTAGCATCAGGAGCGGCGATCATCCGTGATGAAAGAGATGGAGGAAAAGGTAGGAAAGAAATTCTTACCACAATTTTAGTAAATTATAGACGTTTAGTTAAGATCTAAATTAGGAGGAATTAACCGGGGGCAGAGATGGTGAAATTAGGTATAAAATGTGATTAAAAGAGAGATATTCCAACATCAAGTTAAAATTATTATAATTGAACATACAGTATTTTGTTTATGTATTATGCAGAATTTGATATCGTGGAAATGGATTTTTCTAATTGACTTTTATTTTGTGTAAATATAACTCGTTCTTTTCATATGATCATTTGATTAAATATTAAATACTAATGAAATTTAACTGATTCCTTCTTTTCATGAGTCATCGTTTTTATTCTAAATGTATATTGGACCACTAGGAGCCTGGGTTAATCTGATAATTACATATATATATTCTTCCAGTGGTTCGATATAACATTATGTTCTTTGAATAGTGAGCACTCATGATGATAAGCATAAACAGAAATTTATTAATAAAAAAAAATAAAATAAGAAAGTTAACATGAGAAGACGATCCTACTCGATCGCTTTTCCACACCCTCTCTCTCTCTGTTTATTTTCGAATGTTCCATTTTGTTTTTGCAATCTTCCGTCTCCTGAGGCTTTTCTTCTTCTTGCGCTCTCGAGCCTTATACCATATTGTTACGTCAAGGTTCTCAACTGAGAGACGCGCTACAGAACACTACAATCATCACTATCAACGAGTGCTGCAGCACGTGCGTTATTATTACTTTATTTATTTGTGCGCGTTAGTGTGTTGGTTGTCCCTAATTTTCTAAGCTACATTTTTTTTTTAATTCATCCGGATTCTTTTTATTTTCATCAAATATTTGAGAAAAAGGTAGGCTATGCACACACATGATACTGGCGCGCGGGGAAATTTTCTAAATTATTACGGTTATAAAATGATTTTCTATTGAAGTTCAATGATATGAATTTCCAAAGCGACTCAAAAATATCATCATATATTACCATGTTTTTAGGGTGATTTTAGCGGTTTTGGTGCACAATAGGACTGCGCATTTGCTGCGCATCAAACAATAGGGCTCCCCACTTGCTGCGCATCAAACAATAGGGCTCCCCACTTGCTGCGCATCAAACAAATGGGTGCTTCGCACTTGTTGAGGCTCGCTAGATGGCGCTTCCTATGACGTCATTCCTAAATTATCGTTCTTGCCTATGACGTCATTCCCAAATTATCGTTTTTCAGGGGGGGTCATTCCTAAATTAAAACTTTATTTCCCAAGTGATGATTTTTTTCAGGGAACATTCCTAAATTAAACTTTTGAATTCATTTTCTGACTTAGAAAAAATTTGCTCCTAAATTAAACTTTATTTCCTGACTTGTTTTTTTTTTTTTTGGAGGGGATGCTCCTAAATTTTTTTTTTCCATCCCAAGTGATGAGATTATTTCAAAGAGGGTGTCATTCCTAAATTATCGTTTGGAAATTTTTTTATCCCCATGTTCAAATCTGACTTTCAACCAAATAATGCGATTTTTCACAAGAGGGGACTCGTTCATAAATCAGCTAGTAAAAATGCATGTAACAAGACTTCAAATCTTACGCAACAAAATATTTGAATAGTAATATATATATATAATCACCACTTTATATTTTTGTGTACGTGCTTCCAAATTAACGTTTTCACTAATACCATGATGTCACAACACTCCGTGATGGGGTATTTTTCAAAGAGGGGTTGTATCGTTTGGAATATTTTTTTTTTTGTGAAATTCGTCACAACTCTGACCTCACATCCCTCCCTAATGTTCTATACCTTTTTTCTTTTTTTAAATTTCATGCCCATGACGTCGTCAGGTCATTATTCTGAAATATTTTTTTTTTCACAGGGGTCGTTCTTGAATTATCGTTTACGCGTCGTTAAATTATCGTTTGGAAAACTTTTCATTCTGACATGTTTTTTACCATCGTGTAACTTCTCTTGAAATACGAGTTCGTTTACTTAACTGAGAAAATTTTCCGAGCTGTAAAATAAAAGAGTTACTACAAATGAATTGCAAAGTCTTTTCTACAAATCAAGTTTTCAATTATTCAATATTTTAAATAATTTTCTTCAATCATACATTTCAAATTTTCATAATTAATCAAATAATTCTCCGTGACGTTATGATTTTCCACTAGAATTTCAGCGATGTCATGAAAGCCAAGGCATGATCGTAATATTTGTAATAATGTTAAGTTATCAAGCAACTGCGTGCCCAGCTGATAGCCCATAGCACATCCACGACAACTAGATATTTTTTCCCCTACGAAATCATAACTTCTTTTAAACTTCCGACTATAGCAACGGTAATGTAGAACTTGTGTTCATCACTTTAGCTTGATTTTTTCTTTTACGCTAACTCTTCTACTATTTTTTCCAATGACATCCTCTCTAATGTTCTGGTTACAGTAACATAAAGTTAATTTTTGTTGGAAAAACTATAAATTGCGAAAGAAGGAGGGAAAGCTCCAATACAATTCTTCCATCTACCGAGATATCACACTTAGTACGAGAAGAGGTCAAAGAGAAATCGAACTAGCGCAAAAACACTCTTGATCGCTATAGTTCATTCTTTCTTAACAGTCAACCAACAGGTAGACACTTTTTGCTTTCATAAAAAATAATATATATTTTTCACATGCATTTGTTAATCTTGAAGAAACCCCCAAGACGTTTTAGTGATCTCACAGTCAAATAGTGTGATAAGACAAAATATTTTATCCGAATGTATATGATTTCCTGAAGTAACAAAAAAAAATTAAAGGTCATCTTTCAACGAAGAGTCAAGAATCACTTATCATGGTGGATACTCATTCATCGTTTATTGAGAGCATGCAAAAGAGTTAGCTTACAGCGTTTAGTACTAGCTTCAATCTTTTACCTGCAAACTTACGCATTTGTCAACATCGGGAAAAAATAACAGCGAAGAAGAAGATGCTATAGAAACAATAAAATCAAAAATATAGTAATACCAAGAGGCTTTGAAATACTTTTAACATATATTTATTTTTATTGATTATTCTAGATAATTTCTTTGAATCGTATCATCTTCCACCCAACTCAGCATTATCATCACCGCGATTCATTACTGGATCTCCATTTGGATTTACCCACATGTTTCCTCATTCGTAAAACGTTCTGGGTGCAGCTGTGAATCTGATAATATCGGGGTGGTCGCCTTTGATGGCGAACTTGAGATGTCGATTAAAAGAAAGTCATTGGCTGATTCACGATTATTCGCCCAATCTCGAACCCATTGTTGAGTCTAAAAATGAAACATTTGGAAAAAAAAACCCTTTTATTTTAAAAATAGATAAATTTAAAGAATAATTTTGCTATTTTTTGAGTTTTCCTACAAAAAAATTTTCAATTTTAGTGATGAGGATTATATAGACAACCGAAGAAAAAACTTTTATTTTGTTTTATTTTTTTATGTCCTCCTAGTATCACAAAACAGTTTGTGAAACTATGACGTTAAAATTGGATGAATCGTGCCGATCAAAAGACGTCTCGCACTTCGATAGTATGTTTAAAATGTTGATACTAATAGGAAAACAATATTTTGTAGCATTGATTTTATTTTTCTATTGAGCATAAAAAATAGTTTAAACCAAATAATTGAAGAATTGTGTCAGGAATATTATGTTTATTACAACTGACTACATTCGAGACACTTTTAAAAATAGAGCAGTCTGTACAAAACGTATGTTTTTAACTATAATTCAGAGATATTTTTTAGCTTTTACGCATTATTTCATCGAAATTAGCTTATTTTTATACTTACGCTGAACATTTTACACTGAAAAACTAATGTATATAGTCATTTTTATACACTACGGGGCTATAGCAGTTGTCAATTCAATGAGCTAGAAGTTCTAAGATATGCTAAATATTTTCGGAAATATGTTAATTTTTATGAAACAATACATGAAGTTTGAAAGAAAAGAAATTCAATATTTTATATTTAAACACTTGTAAAATACAACTGAGCATATAGCCAGTTCATTGCAGTTAGTATCACCTGAAAACCACGACTAAAAAATTTCATTAAAATATCGAACATACTTTTGAGAAGATGTTTTTTGCACGCAGTGAAGTAACGAAAAACACGAATCTTCATGAACACGTTTAAAAATTAATTGAGACCTATACTCTGGTTGAATTGACTCAGCTAGAATTTTTTTCATCACTTCATATGTATAAGAATAAAATAGTTGTGTATTTCTATGAAAAAAAAAAAAAAGAATCGCTAATTTCCATGAAATTCGTCATTTGAAGATAGTCCACAACCTTAAGTTCACATCGAGAAACGTTCATAACGTTATATAGATCGCTAATAAATGAGAGATGCACATCACACACTCCTTATTTTTACCTTTAAAATCGAAAACGATCTTAACTCTGTTGGATAATTTTAACCGCTTGATGGGTGTACATCATTCTTCACGCATATTTAAAATGCTGGTTAAACACAACCCGATAAAACCGACACCACCGATAATTCTTTTTATACTCTTTTAAATTTTCAAGACAAGAGAGGACGAAACTTTTTATAATTAAAGACTAATACAATGTTGTTAGAAAGAAAGTCAAAATTAACAGGAGAACCATATAAAACAATTGTTTGATTTCACAGTAAGAATCGATAAAACGGAATAAATTGAAAACTATATCAATTTTTCTTTTTTTTCCTTCGTTAATGAATTTCCCTCCTCAGGAGACCTTTTCATAGATGACTGGGCATTCCCTTCCAAGGTATCACATATCTCATGTTATGCTCTCATTCTATGCTCATTTCAAACTGAGAGAAGTCATTAAGTAAATCACACTCATGCTGCATATTGTAGAAAAGCCTAGAAAAATTCAGCTGAAATGTGAAGAAGAAAATCGCTGTCAAATTGAGGTGAGTATCCCAACACGCTCTCGCTGTTTAAACTCCCAATGACAAGTAACGCGGATAAAAAATGAATACGTACGGAAAATCGTGACGTGGAATACAACAATTTCAATTAGAGTGAAATTGATTCGAAGTATATTTTTGATAAGAAAGTTGCTGTCTTTTGAAAATGGCACTATCTTCATAAATCCGTAATTGTAATAGTTCAACCTCTCATAAGAAAGTCGCAAGCAGACGTGAAAAAAATTCTTCACCTCCATTCTTCAATTGGCATATATGAAGTAGTTGCATATCACACGACACCTGCGAGAACACTATGTATCGATCACATATTCAGAGACCCTCGCGAAGAATGGTAATGAAAATTTTCACGACGTTGAAGCTCAGCGTGAAGAAAATTCCTTTTCCGTGCGTCATTCAGATCACTGTATAGACTTTTTTCCCCCTCACATCTCTGCTTCTACACTCCACAAACCAATATAGCACACATTTTTTTTAATTAATTTTTTTTTTCTGTTTAAAACATTTTTGTTTTTTCAATTTTTTAATATTTTAAACTCTTCCCCAGATCTAGTTCTTACATTTTAACCACTCCCGGAACGCTAAAACTTTAGCTAAAGCACAATGACCCTGCTGCTTTGGGTGATATGAACATGAAACCAGACTTTTCGAAACATTCATCGGGGAATCCAATAGTATATAGGATGGAAGACCGAATTGTCGTTGCAAAATTTTCGCTTTTTCTTCGAATTTCACGAAAATCGTATGATAATTTTCATTTATTCGGACCAAGTCTGCTACAACCATCTCGTACGGGTTAAAACCCAAGTACCACCCAAGGTTGCGTATGTTTCCATACACCCATGAAACCTGGGAGAATTCTCCATCACTTAAATCGTGAACACTAAATGATGCCTTATAAATGTTATGATATGTCTCATCTGTTTCCAAGTTAGAAAAACTTTATTCCTTAACAATAAATTCTCGCGATCTTAACCTATAACACTCAACATCTGACACGCATGCCACAGCAAACAGGAAGAAATTTACTTACTCATAGAGTGTAGAAACAGAGATGGAAAATCTAAATACACTAGCTGGAATCGAACGAAAGAAACAAGGTGATTACAGTTTATTAGACACTCGATCAAATATACTTAGATTAGGCCAAGCTGACGAGTTCCGCTTGTATAGAATTATGCTAAAATATCAAACTTCAACTAATTTGGGGGGGGGGGGGGGGTGTTATGCCGCCATTGTAGCCGTAGTTAACATTTCAACCCTAAGTGGCTAAGAATAGAGGCATTAGTTAGTCAGTCACACGAGTGTTTGTCCATCCTTACGTCTCTTTTTTGATTCATATACCAATGTGTGTGATAATCAAGTGAAACCAACAGATCCATAATATGCAACCCCTGATACGAGTTCATGAAGTGAGGGGTGCTAAACTGAGATAGTTGTAAATAGTCAAAAAAGTGGGTGATAAGAGGATCGAATGATAAGAGTGAGTTGTTATCTCGAACGTACTCATGCAACCTTCTCCTCAGATTCCATCACACATGATGTGTAGTATGTGTAGAGACAGATACATAAGCTCATTGCAAACAACCGAGAGTGCGTGATGAATTAAGTTACAAGTGTTTTTACAGAGGGGAAGGCTGGTGCGTCAATACCAAATCATTACCCCATGATAATGATAATCAGAAGAAAAAAAAAATAGTAAGAATTGTAATCGAAATCACATCAGACACTAATCAACAGTGGACACTTTTAATCGCAATATGATAGAGCACAACTTTTTTTTATTGCAATAAAAAAAGTTAAGTAAATGAAACCAAGGAAGCAAAAAAATAAATAAATAAATCTCTCTTCACACCAATTCCTTATACACTGTATTGCCTTCGCCTCATATACACGCAAGCTAGCAAAAAAAAAAAAAAAAAAAGGAATTCATTAAAATTCATACAATGCATTACGTCTCCAT